>NW_009919297.1:901-40108 GCF_000696875.1 Nestor notabilis
CTGCCTGCACCCCTGACTTACCCCCGTCCAGCTTGAACCCACAACACAGGGAGGGCAAGGAGGGTGGGCAAGAGGGTGCCCCCGAAGCACACTGACACGGGCCGGGGAGGAAGAGGGGAGCGGCAGGTTTTGGAGGGGTATGGGGGACTGTTGTATGATTTTGCTTTAATAGATCTGTGCAATTTTCCTACTCGCCAGAAACTCTGAGTTTATTTGCTTATTTATATTTATTTATTTATGTATTATTTATTTATTAGTAGCTGGGATTTTATCTGAGAAAACTAAAAGGTCTTGCAGCCGACCCAGGCTCTTTGGTGCTATTTAACTCGCTGGCTGCAGTGCAGAAAGTACAGCTGTGTGAGGAAATTGGTTAATGAGAAGAGGACGGCCTGCACCAGCCTGCGCTCGCAAGAGGTCCAGCAGCCCCTCGCACCACCACGTCATTTCACTTACAAATATGCATTGCCCAGGCAGTGGTTTCCAAGTTTTATTTTCCTCCTTCCTTTATATGATCAGGTCCAGAAAGAAATGAAGTATGTGAGTGGCTCAATTTAGACTGCATTAGAACTGTAATTTGGGGTGGGGGGTAACACTACAAATTTCTGTCTACTAATTCCCTATAATATTACATTTATTAACAGGCAACAGTTCCCATCCTGACTATTTACAGTGCAAGTTCCAAGCAAGTTTCCTTGTGCAGTGCAGCATTATTTTTACATTCTTTAAACATGAAGCTAGTATTTAAATAGCAAATGTGAGGTATGCCTCTGGAGCTGGCTGAATTTTGTAGCTGCCTGGCTCCCAGTTTGGGATAGGATGGCTACAAATACTGAAGGGGGGCAGGAAACAAATTTTGCAAGCAGTGGAGTCACCATGACAAAAAATAATTTGTTTTTATTTTAGATTCAGATTTCATTACTGCACTCAAACTACTACAACTGGGCTTTGAGTTATTATACAATCCAAACTGTTTCAATCAGAAACTCTAAGACTCAGTGTGCAATGATTATTATTAATAATAATTAGCTCCTTGGTTTCTTGATAGAAAAAGGCTATCAACAAGCATTTGTTTAACCACAACAAAAGTATAATTAGCTTATCCCACTTAGTAAATCTGTATGCATGCCAACTCATACCAAACTGCTACTTTTACAAAAAATTGCAATAATACAGATCATTTTTCCAGTCCTTTTTGCACAAAATTTATTTACAATGTATACATAAATGCTCCATGATGGGACTATGGGGAAAAAAAAAATGCACACATGACCGATGTCTTGCCCAGAAAGAAAGTCAACATATTAAAAATAAATCTTCAGTCCATGTTTCGAGCTGCATAAAACAGGAAGTGATGTACAAGGTGGTGGTTGCTGCATGGGGACAAGGATGCTCTGATGTGACAATTAGGCTTCAAATACACTGCCTTTCCGTTTCCATGCTTCCTCCTACCAGTCTCCTTAAGACACTGCCTGCAACAGCTGATTAATCATTGTTGATGACTGCAGTTTTTCCCATCCTTCCCGATTTACATCTGTTCAGGCCAATTCAAATATGGTGAGTAAATGAATTAGACATGCAAATTCACGCCCCAGGCTAGAAAGAGAGAGAGGGAGAGAGACAGGGAGAAAGGGAGAGAAAGGGAAGAAAGACAGACAGAGAGAGGAGGAGAGAGGGGGGAGAGAGAGAGTGTGCATGGCTGAAATCCTAGGATAGAAGAAAGATTCTTCTGCCTGACATAGTTATTTTAATGCTCTAAAAATCCTGCAAATAAGCCCTTTCTGTCATTTGCAGGATAAGTGTAAGGCTTCTTTTTTAATGTAAGGAGGCTTCTGGAGGAAGTGAAGAGCTATGGAAACAACACACATAGTGTGGAAAAATTTCACATTTTTTTTAAAAAATCTATAAGAAACAACGTAATATGGATAACAGTATAATAGCATTTTACAATATTTCACTCTTTGTTCTCTTAATGTCTTATATAGGTATTTAGCATGTCCCCAGAAGTTGACTTCGGTTGGTGTTTTCCTGCTTTTCAGGGTCCCTGTGAAGAATCGGAACGTCCCTTGGTCCAAAGTTGACGCCAAGAACTCCATAGTCATTGCAGAAAGACAATGTTTGAAATCTATCGTTGCTGCAGACAACGCGTATTTCCCTTAAGCTACTGAGCATGAATGTCCATCACTTGTCCGCTCACTGCCGGCTCGCCGGTATGAAGCATTGTGGGGCTTGATGCTGACATGGGCATTCCAGGGTGGGGTGGTCCTCCATGCATCATCATCGCTGGGTGGTGAGGGTGTCCAGGAATGTAGGTATGCATGGGGGGGCCATGACGCAGCTGAGCGGGATGAGGGGGCATCTGGGGTGGGGTATAGCTTGGCTGTCCCATATTCATACCCATTGGACTACCCCGAGACACATAATCCCCTGGCATACTTTGCAGCCCTGCAGAGAGAAAGAGGTGGTGGTGAGTGCTGGGGAGAAGCTACGGACATCGGGCCATGAAACTCCTCGGCTTGGGCATGGGAAGGCTGGGCTCAAGCCCAAGGCAGGATGCAGAGTCATGGATGTGGCGAGTGCAGCTGCCTTTGTGAGATTGGAGTCTATGTATGGACTCACAACAACGACAACAGGAATGATTCTCAGGTCATAAAAACCCCCCAAGAACATCCTCCCCCCTCCAAATACAGAGTTCTGGGAGATAAAACCGCTTTCTGCTTTTATGGTTAGGAACGTATGCAATGGAGATATTTCCGATCTGGAAGCCTGCCCAAGGCAGAGCCAGCCTAATGACGACTAACGTCACATGGGGTGGTGGCACCAAGCCGGGGAAGCCCTTGTGAGAGCTCTTAGGTGGGCTCCATCCCCCATGGCCTTGTTCCAGCTACCCGCCTTCGTCTCCCCACTTGTAAAAGTGTGCTGGGAATACAAGGCAGGGAATCGGTAGTAGTTAATGAGGGGCTTGGGAGGAGAGATGGGTTAAATCAGTGTCGAAGTTTATCAAGAGTTATTTATTTAGCTCTTGAGCCCCATCACTTGGAATCTGTCCCAAGTATTTGTGCCATACAGCAAGCACATACATCGCTGAACAAAGGCCTCATATGAAGCCGAAATTGATAGGATTACTAAGGACGATTGTTAAATCAAACCTGTATTTTTAAATGCATTAAAAATACATCTATAATCAATAGCAGTTATCAATTAATTCTTTCCCCCTGCTCACTTCTGTCTGAAAAAATCAGACGCGCAACTCAGTCAACCTTGCAGCGGGTTTGGGAGAACAATAAGAAAAAAATTGGACCTAAAACAATAAAACCTCCTGCTTTCTGTGGGCCTCTGCCTTCTGCTTGGATTGCTGTAGCTGATGGGAACTGACAGGTGTATTGTTTCGGAGAGCTATAAGCTCCATAATCATCAAGGGTGAAAGGCATACGCTATTGCTAAGTAGGTTCAATTGGCTTTAGTTCTAAGTAAGAGCGCGCTGTGAATGCACCGAACACCTTGGAATCAGGTCTCAAGACTCTAGCAATGAATAGCTGCTTAATCTAGCCTAAAGGAACAGTTTTGAACTAATGAAAATTGCTTATAAAATATACTGTACTCACAGCTCTTTAATCAAAAAAGATGATAATATTTTTTGTAATAACCTATTAATTTAATTGGTCACGAAGCATAAAATACATCATTTAAATTTAATTGACCCAGAAACTAAGAAACAATATTTAAATTAACTAAGCTAGAAATTTCCATGATGAGGTAATAAGGCTGTTGCATTCCCAAGCTCAGAGGAATGTTTTCACAGCTAATTGTTAAAACTTAGTTTTGACTTGCACCCAGAGAAGACGGCTGTGAAATACACTTGGCCTGGGTAACTTCAAACCCTGCATTAATACTGGCTAGGGGTACAACAAAGATGCCCAAATAACTGCTTTTAACTCTAGAAAGAGAGTGAAAGAAACAGAAGCAGGCACCATTTAAACATGGTACTGGTGCCTCAGTGTTCCAAACTGCTTTACTCTTTAAATAAAAAAAAAAAAAAAGAAAGAAAAAAAGGTGTATAATGTATTTTCCCCTATAGAAAGACAAAAGGGGGGGAAAACTGGGGCAGTTTTTCTAGGCTTTCTTCGCAAGGCCTGCCACTGAAGATTGCATTAATGATCTCTATTTTTGTATACTGAATAAGTCAAATCCATTTGTCACACTGCAAGTGATGGCATACTTAATTTGGATATAGTCAATTAGCCTGGGCTAAGCTCCATAGCCTGCTGCGCACACCTCTATTTTGTATTCTCTCTTTTTCCTTTGCCACACGTAATCCCATTATGATGGACAGACAAAGAGAAATAAACTTGGGGGGAAAAAAAAAATTAAGAAAAAAAATCAAAGTTTGGTCCCTCGCCTTCCAAAACGCAACTAAGTGAAGCCACAGCTTATTTTTTTTTTCACCTATGAGAACTCTCTGTTTGGCTTTTTTGGTGTCTTGCAGGTTAGCAGGAGAAATGTAACTCATGCATCAACTGCGGTTAGACAGATTTATGACACTTTGGGGACATGCTCTTTCCTCTCCCTGCGCTGCTGCAGACCGCTTACATTTTGCAAATCAGTCTGTTGCCAAGACGACGGGCTCCCCCACCTCCCCGGCTGCTTCTTGTTTTGTCATGTGCTCGGGGATGGATAATAGCATCAATGTATGGCGGCGTCGATGTACGGCGGCGTCAGTGTACGGCGCGCGCGCGCACAGGGGGTTTGGGAGCTTGGAAAGCTTGAGCTGAACCGGAGGGACAGAAGCCCAAAGGAGCCCAGGCGTAGGATGGATGGATGGAAAGGAAGGAACAAGCATGAGGCTATGGGCAGGGAGAACATAGGGAAATGCAAGGAGACAAATATCCCTCGGACAAAATGAGAACAAAGACCCCGTTTGTACTTACTTCCCCCTGGCTTTGCCATTGGTTACCTAGGTGAAGGTTACATGTAGTGCCACTGCCCCTCCATGCCCATATTCATGCCCATTCCACTCATAGGTCCTAGAAGGAGATAAAAATCCAAGAAGATGCCAGAGAATGAGCAAAGTCAACAGATAGTGCCAAAAGCCCCTTTCCAAAACACAGCATGGCAGAAAGTCCAGGACCCCTCGATCAAGAAGATGCCTGGTTTCCCTCGGTGGTTGAAAGCAAGCAGAAGACAGGCAAGGCAAGGCAGGCAGCTGAGACGATGGTGGAGGGTGGAAATGTGGTTACCTGTGGTGGCATGACCGAGATCACTCATCGGTGGGTGACGCTCCCCAGGGGCTTACCTGGCGCTCGGATGCCCATGTGCTGCTGGCCATCCATCACGAAGCCTCCCATTGGCTGCCCATCGGGGTTATAGGGTGTTCCTTGACTTACTGGAAAAATGTAGAACATTGTTTTTAGCAACAGCCAAAAAGGTCACCTCTTCTCATGGTGTCAAGACACAACCCCCCCATCCATGCACTTAAACAGCTACCAATGCCAGCTCTAAAAAGAGCGAAAAACATCTACTATTCAAATTGAGAGGCTGGACTAACACACTTGCTTGGTTTTGGCTTAATTTCCTACTGTGAGTTTGGAAATGAAGTTAGCGATCCGAAATCTCAAGACACGAGGAGCCCCAGCTCCAGCTGCTGCTGCTGCTGACGTCAATGCAAAGACCTGTATAGGAGCTGGATTTTATGGCTGGAATAGTCACACTGAAATCGCAGTGTGTTAAATTACGCCTGTGTGCCTTTCTAAGAGCAGGACCTGAACACATTCATGCCAGATATTTACCTCTAATGACAAAATAATCGAATGTACTCAAAGAGGAATTGTGGCCCAAAGGCATCTAGGACAACGACGGATTTGGATAGTCTGGCAGTGACACTTGGGAAAGCAAAACCAACTGGGAGTAACGGGCTGTTCCTCGATGGTAAATACCCACACAGAGCTGCAAGCCAAGAACCCAGGCAGAACCAGCATGTGAAAACTTAAGATTTTTTACAAAAATAAATACAAATTCCCCCAAAGTAAACACCAAATACTCATCAATCCCAAAAGACAGCTACTAAGAAGAGACAACGGACAAAAGGATCCTACACAAGTACCGCTACCTGAACTCGAGGTTTTAACTGTACATTAAAAGCCAGCTTCAGAAGTAAGCTGCCTTGGGTTATTAAAGCACATAAAGCTCTACCTCATTGAATGTCTTTGAACTTTACTGAGTCCCACAAGCGATTCTGACCCCTTTGCCCTTTTGACAGGTAATAAAGTTTACAGCAATTCCACACCAAGCCATGCACCAGGGAGTGGTCACAGGAGCAGAAAGAGCTGGGAAGGAAAACTCAAAACAACTACTAAAAAATAAACTTTAATTCCCAATGTGCATGGGAAGTCCAGTCATGGAGTGGACCATTTTAGTTTCTTTTTTTGAGTTTTCAGGGTTTTTTTCCCCCTCAATGTTTTAAGCATGTCAAAATGATTAGGGTTGTAATGAAAGAAAGCTGGTTGTATTTTAATTGTCAATCACTCCCAGCATTCATTTCTCATTTATTTACCAGGTAATGGACCTCCCGGTGAATGGCTTGAGGATGGTTTTTGCCTGCGTGACTTGAATAAAGTTACTACTGGGGACTTGCCTGCTCGATTGGACTGGTCTATCATGGGCTGAACTATTCTTCTTCTAGCATTAATAAACCTGCAAGAAAAGAGAGGAAAGCAAATGGTTAGGGAAAGGATGACTTCTACCCATCCCCAAGCCCTCTCACCCCACTCTGTCGGGCTGCGCAGGGATGCAAATATTGCAAAACCTCTAACCCTGATGACCTTTGAGAGCACGAGCTTGGGGTTTCCGAGCTGATTTATGTTTGCCTGCTTTCTACCACAGTCGGACACTTCCATTTCATCTTTTCATGGGGGAATTTGCTGAGTTTTCAGGAAACAATACCAGCAACGCTCTTCTCGATTCAGAACGGGGCACAAAAAAACCAAACGGGTGAAGCCGGCGAGATGATCATGAGGGCATCTGCTACCTCCCCCTCATTAGTGCCATTTCTGCCTTATCTCCTCTGACTTCTTTTTCCATTCTTTTTTTTTTTTATCAAAACCTGCCCCTACCTCTCGCAAACCTAATTCCCTTTTAATGCCCACTATTAAGATAATGAACTGTGATGGCAAAAGCCCATCAAATGAGGGAACGTCTGGAGTTTTATCACTGCTAAGTCATACTGCTGGGGACTTCAGAGCCCTGCATTCCTCCTAGCCATTTCTTGGTGGGCTTTTTCCTCCCCCCCTCTCTCTTTATGCAAAGTCTGAGGGGTCAAGGCGAGGTCATAGCTTTACAGTAATTGAATTTATAATCCTGTTTTCTCCAGCTAGGCCTGACCATTTACAGCAAACATCTTGTTAAACTGTAATTACTGGACTACTGAAAATTCCCCCCGAACAATGAAAAGCAGATCTTTGGAAATGAAAAAAAAAAAAGGTACAGTCATTTTTTAAAAATAGTCATCTGCAACTGTACTCCTTGTACTTTTGTAGCTCTCTGCCTCAGTGAGTCTTGCAATGCTTATTTGGGAAAGGAATATTCAAAATACTTTGGAGCAAAACAGGAGACAGATCACAACTGCCTTGGTCTTATCTGTGCACAGTCCTCGTGGCGCTGAAATCAGAAGGCTTAAAACCATGGTTGGGAACCTGCCTGAAGAGTGTTAGAAGAACTTCTCTTGTGGTCTTGCTCATCAGAAAGCTCAGTTAAAACCCATTTGGAAAAAATCTTCGCTGAGATTTAATCACAGCAAAGCCTCATAATCAGACTTTACATTCTTTACGAAAGAGAAATGGATTAATAAAAAAGTATATGCCACAATATTTATGAGTAGAAGAAGTGTGAGCCTGGGTAAAATAACACAACACTTGCAGAATGCAATAGGAAAGTCCACAAAGGACTGCTTGCTGCTTGTTTTTGTTGCCTTTCCTTGGAGTGGCTTAGCAGGAGTTCTCCTACTGCAGAGATAAAGCCAACAGGACCTTCCCGCGGGAATCAGCTCTGCCCACCCATTCCCCTACACCGGCGGGGACAAGAATCACAAACCACCACCCTGTGCTGTTTGTTTTGCCCTCATCAAAGACCAGCACAGTGATTTTGGTCTCCTCCTGTCTCCCATTCCCAACTGATGCCTGTTACCCAAACTCCAGCAAAAAATTAATCAAGATGTTGAATCCTAATCAAGCCTGTCTCAAGAAAATGGGCTCAAAGGCAGAAATTCCGGGTGCTGATGTGGAAACCTTATACCTTAACTAGGTCACGTTTTGTCAGCAACAGCATTGGATCAATTTTTCTACACATTTCCAATAAAAAAAAAAAAAAAAGGCCTCAACTCCAGCAAACAGTGTTGCAAATCAGTTTATCATTATCTTGTACAAACCATGGAAATTAGAATCATGTGAGCAGAAGGTTAGACTAATTCTCCTTTCTCATTATAAGCACAGGTGTAGCACAAACACCATGCGAAATAAGCAATTAAAAAAAATCTGCCTTTTTTCCCCCATTAGCTGCCTTAGCTCCATGACCAATTAGAAAATTGTTTAATATCTGTAATCTGCATTTGCAGAAAGCAATTTTCACAGTAACTCTCCTAAGTAAAACAACAACACAAAACCCTAGTGCCTCAGCCATTTCTTTCTGCATGCCTTGCAGGCTCTGGCTGTGTTTACTCCATCTTTCTCCTGCCCGATTGCCAAGACCTCTTACTGTGTCAGGAGGGGAAGGTTTTTGATAGCTGTGAGATTGGCTGGTCACTGAAACCCTCATTTGCCAAAAGCTTTTACCCCAAAGAAACCCTGAGCAACATTAAGCACACACCCCCCCAACTTTACAACCTTCTATTCCTTCCCCTCCAAACTACAAGTGCTTTTAATAAGAGGGGGGCTCAAAATCATAAACTATATAGCTAGAGTTTATCAGTAATTATCCATAAGATGTGCCTACAGTAAAACATATTCTGACCTGTTTGGGCCATGCTATAGCTTGGGATATCTGTTTTAAGAACATTTTACACAGAGGTACTTAACAGTTATCTTCTTCCTATGCATTAATGGAAGTATTTTCTATAAGTAGCAATTCTGCCAAACAGCCCAGTGTTTGGATGTCTTCAGGGGGAATTCAGACGCAAGAACATTTTCCTTCTGGGCAAAGTAATAAAATGACATTCTCGCTCCTCCCACTAGAAGTCAAACGGAGGTCAGCTCCCCATCCTTGTATCTGTTTAAATAAACTGGTCCAGCTGTTTGTTTCCAGGGTGCCCTTTAACCTTCTGTCCCATCCTCCCTGCCTTTGTAACAGAACGCTTTACTTTGCATTATAGTAGACTCCAAACCACTATGCATTAAAAAAAAAAAAAGAAGAAAGTATTCACTTTCAAGTTTCTTCCTGCATCCCAAACCTGGAATTCCTAAGAACCCATCAGATTAAAACTACTAAGGTGGCTTGCCTTGAGAATGCACAAGGCAGTGCTCTTACATTTATAAATCACAGTTGAGAACTCCGCAAGTCAAATTGCGTATTAGGTGTTGCTGCAGAATTATGTGGGCATGAGGATAATTTCTTCATAGTGTTTTTTTTGTTTGAGACAAGGGCCAAGATCTTTTGATCAGTCTTTGCATTTCCAAAGCATCAGGCTGACATAGCATCAGAAAAATGATGGAACAGAAAAGCTAACAGGAAAAAACTGCTCCTTTTCTGTATGCTCATGTTTACCTAAGAGAAAGAAACCCTAAGTCACCGTAATTTTTAGAAGTTCAGAAAAATCAAGACCTAAAAACCATATTTCTGCATTAAGGACTACTCAAATGGAGTATTGTCAAAATACAACTCAACATACAACTTAAGTTAATCATTAAGACAGCTGCATAACCTTACTCATGTGAGTAAAGACCCACAGAGGCTCAAAGACTTGCGTAAGTATTTTTTCCCAGTGCTCTAGGCATTGGAACTTTTGCTCTAATGTGACAGGGGTTTTTTTTGTTTTGGGGTTTTTTCCCCTCAAGGAGCAGCATCAGCAGTGGCACAAACAACATGAGATCAAGTTGTACCAATTTCCCAGCCCAAGGACAGCTGAGAACTCTGCAAAGTGATGATTTGGGTTACTTTAGCTTTCTTTCTTTATTTCCTCTTTTTTTTTTTTTTTCCCCTCCAAGGGGAAGGATCTGGCATGGAGGGAACATTTGAACAGTTGGGCAAACACAGAAGTTTAAAGTATTTATTATTTTTTTCAAGTTAACTTTTCCTTGCCCTTTTGGATACACGAGATTGCGCTTTCTGCTGTGTCCCCGAAAGCAAGAAACCCCCAGCTATTCCACCTGCATAACCCTACAGAGGAGGAAGCCCTCTTTTCTCCAATTTGCACTTTACTGGGATGTTTTCTCATCAGCCCAGGGTCTGTCTCCAGAGGTCACTGGCAGTCTCCCTCGCTGGTGCATTGCCAGTCCCACGGGTGAGATCCAGACCCGGCCCCGGGGATGCTGCAATCCGGCTCTGCACTCTGACCTTCAGCTTGGCCACCCTCGCTGCCACGCACAAGTTTTGTTTCTTCTCAGCGAGAGGCAGCATGGTTGGTGATGACAAAAGACTTATTTTAGTTGGAAATTGGCTACAATAATAGCAGCCAGAGAGCAAGGATTTTCGGAGGGTCACCAAACCCTCCAAAAGGCACAGTTTGTGAAGGCTCAGGTTACAGCCCAAGTGACATTTTCCGCACAGATCTGTTCTTTCTCCCTTCCCCTTATATTTCTCTTCTGCTGAGTGAATAAAACAAGACCTTCCTCTGCTGTCACCAATTTCCAAAGCCACCTTTGCTCAAGAATCGACAGAGTGATTGTGGGGACTTCCAATTTGCAATCTTTGAATGAAATTTTCCAGGACCAGCTGTCTGAAAGGAGATGCTGAGACTTAGCAGTATATTGAATTTTCCTCTCCCCCTAGCCCTTCCAAATGAGGAGAGTTTCACACCATTACTGACTTTTGATACTTGGAGTTGCAGGCTGATCCCTCTCAATACTGTCCCAAAGCACTGCATGCCAGAAGTCTGCGTATCACTAGCAGTGCCAAGAAATTCCCGACAATCTCTCTGCCTCATTTTCTCCTTGAACTCCTTCTAGTAAACCAAGCGTAAGGACAATGAGAAAACCCACAGTAGCTACAAACCCCAGTGCTAAAAATCTCTACTGCCCCTCTGAAAAAAATAGTATCCCTCTTGACAACAAGCAAATTGTCATTTTTCTAACAGATGCCAAAGTAACCAGAGCCCTGCAAACTGGCAAGGAATTCACTTGTAAAACCAGCCGTACTCTTTTCTGCATTCTGGCATCCTTCATTTATACAGCAGCGAAACAACCTTCTCTATTCAGCACTTAATTCCTCAACGCTTAACAGGTTTATCTCTAATAAAAACAATTTAAATGGAAAGTGTGCTATAAAGCGGGATTATTACACTTCAGTAACTGCTTTATTCCTTATTTTAACATATTTTCATTTTTTTCCTGTGTATTTGTTTTCTGGAGCTTTTTTAAAGTAGTCAGTTAAAGAAAAGAAAAAAAAAAACCACAGAAATTATTCCACCAAATACTTTCAAGTGTTTTAAAAACAGCCTTAAAAATAGCAAGCTCCCTCTGTAATTATGAACAGAAAAAAATAACTGCAGACTTTGAATGGTAATCACATCTCCCCATCCCTAAAATGAGAAATAAATGTTAAAGAGTGCTTACTGCCGTTATTAGAAAGTTCTGATCCTGAAGTCAGTTAGTGAGCTTAATGACCCGTAACTACCAGTCATTAGCAATCCATACTCTCTGTACTCCCTTTATTTGTAAAGAAAAAAGAGAGAAAAATCCAAGACATTCGAGAAACTTTGTTCAATTTAAAGTCAAATCTTATGAAGTCATGTTTGGCAACTTTTCTTGGTTTCTCCTCCACCTCCTCCGAACCGAAGACAGTTCAGGACTGCAATACATCATTTACAACACTAAATGGAGGTAGGGAGGGAAGAGAGTACATGGGCTGCTAACCGCCCACTCCAGACACGTAATATTGGAATATACTCCAAACGCAGCAAGTCCATCCATCAGGGGGATCAGGAAGGTTTCCTGAAAGCTTTTCACTCCCTCCCTCCTCCACTGGCAGCACCAGCACAAGGGACTGTATATAGGGCTGGGGGTGTCACAAGACAATATTGAAGAGTGAACAAATAAAATACTATGCAAAAATAGTGATGAAAAACCACTAATTAGCTGACAAATTTGATGTAAAGCACTAATGAAAGCCATGTGTGGTTCTGCAATTTAGTTTTAAAAATAGCTTCTGACTTCAAGCATTACTATGTGACCCCACCGATGGATTCATGTTGTGCATTCAGAAAACTTGCTTTAAAGCAGGAGAGCGCTATTGAATCTCTCACAAGCCAACCCTGCTAATGTAGCAAGCATATTGAGTGCAAAAATAGAAAGCAGAGGGATGGGATCAGGTATGTGCTTCTTGTAAGAGAGAAGCTATGCCCTACATTTTGGCCAGCCCAACACTCACCAGTTCTACCTTTGGCCACCTCCTGTATGCTTGCTCATCTTCAAAGCTCTTAAACCCTGCTTCCCTTCCTGCTCAATGCTATGCTTTCTTCTCATGGCAGGATGCGTCCTGCCTCCAAATAAACAGACTGCATTTGGGGGAGCACCTTGACACCAGCCCCAAGAACACCATGCAGCTGCTGTGACCACCTTGGGGTGGCAGTGAACCTGGTCGTGGCTTGTGCTCTGGGCGCAGAAGGGACAGGTGACAGCTTTCCATCAAAGTAGGAGCCACAAGCTAATGGCCCTGCTCTTCCCTTGGCCCATACACTGCCCTAGCCCCATCTCTGTGTAGGGCTTATGGCTGGTGGCTGCTCAATGGGTCCTTCTAGAAGAAAACTAGGCAGGAAACACTGTCCCCATCTTGCAAAATTTTCCCTGTTCCCCAGTAGGATGAAGCTAAAGCCTATCTGTATTTACTTGGTTATCTCTGAAGGAAAAACAAGGGAGGGACACACTAGGGAGGAGCGGAGAGCCAACATGCCCAGGGAAGGGCTCCCTGGAGATGCACCTCCCTGCTCTGCCCATCTCCAGTGCCCTCCCATATCACAGGCAAGCTGCTGTTAGCCTTTCTGGTATGCTCTCCTCCTTCTCCTCCTCCCCTCCCATCCACAAATCCCTCTCAGAAAAGCTTAGCTGACATGGAAAGTTTCCGGTGAAAATCCAGGTCTGGCATCCAAGGTGTCTCCCCGCCAATGCCAAGGAGCCAGAGCAGAGGCCATGCTGCAGGTCTTGGCTGCGCCAGGGAGGGCTCGCAGCAACCTCATTCCCTGACACCGCAATTCCCCTGGGGTGCAAAGCAGATGTAAACTCGCCCTCGGCAGCCAGATGATGTAAGGGGAAATCTTTACATGGCAAAGTGCCAGTAGAGCTGACCTCCCGTCTCTTCCCTGCTCCCAAATCCCAGTGCAGCTGTACTCTGCTGATCTCCGTGTGCCACAATTAGCCTTTAAGGAATATGGCAAGGATTCATCTAGTGCAGCAGCACTAAGGCTGCTCTAACTCCTGCCCGGGACAGCACTGGACCCCATACAGTGCTGCGGTTGAGTACACAACACGCTACCAGCCAAAATCTTGCCTCCCACAAAAATGCTCTCCTGCCCAAGGACTGGTGTTGTGTAGCCACTTTTCCGCTGCAGATTTGGAAAGCGATTTATCTCAGTGCCATACAGCGCACTGGCTTTGCTGGGAAAGACATGTATGTACTTCAATGTGCAGGCCATGCCACAAACCACAAGACCTCCCAAACGTTTGTGGTAGAGGGTGTGCAGGCTCTGCAAGCTCTGACACCAGCCCACATTGCAATGCACATCTCCCAGCTTAGTGTTTTCTCCCAGTTCTGAGGGAGGGTCTGAACCTCAACTTTCCATCTGAACCTTCAGGAGAGCACGTCTGGACTCTGTAACCCAGGTCCTGATCTGGTGCACACCAGGAGAGCAACCAGCAGCTTTTCTTCAGCAGATCATTTCAAACCAACAATCCCTGCCACTTGACGGCAGGAATTACACTGGGAACGGGTGAGAACTGACAGCAAAATACTCGCTATTTCTTTGAAAACACTCATCTCTCTTCCAGTAATTTTCTTGTCCTCTGTTGATTCAGCATAACCTCTTATTTAAGAGAAGACAGTGTTTGTGAGAGATGCCTGTATCATCTTCAAGCTTTCTCCTGCCACACAAGTGGTTTAAACACAGGGATCCTCCTTTGAGGCCTAAAGCTTTTTTCATACATCAAACTGGGAGCCTTGTCCAAACAGCTTTTTTCCCCTGTTCACTCCTACCTATAAGGCACATGGCATGGGAGCTGGAAGGTGTGCCTGGCCTCCAACCCAAGCAAAAGCAGAAAGGCTGCTCCCACATCTGGCTGCTGATTTAAGTGTGTTCCCACTCACGGAAAGACATGAGAAATTACCTGTCTGTACTGCTGGATGTATCTCCTCACCCTCCTCATCTCCAGAATGCCACTTCAGGAGTATGGAGTAACTCCATACTCAGTCACCCCACACCAGCTCCTCCAGCCCGAGGGACAATGAGAAGCAAACCCAGGGTGGCCAAACAAAAAGCCCTGTCATTTATCTTTGGGGGAAAACATCTAGAGCTCCCCCAAAGAAAACATAATGAACCCCTATATGAGACCTATGATTCACACATGAAATAGGCTTTGACATCACTCTGGTTTATACCCCGAGACACTGGCTCAGGGCAGAGGGGGGAAGATGTGATTCCTGTGGTTGCATCCTTCCCACCACTACTGAGACAACAAACACAAGCACGTTGGAGTATTTTGTGTGATGTGGGCACCTGCAAAACTGGTTTGAATTTTTTTTTTCCTTTTTTTTTCCCCATAAACCACAGAAGATACAACTCTGAGTCACAGCCAACCTGAAAACAACCCCACACTTCTGGACAAACTTCCCCCCAAGACATCCTACTTCAAAACATTGTTTTCTAACCACTACTAATAATCTACTTTGTAATCTACTTTATCTGAACATAATTTCCCATTAAGTGAAGCAATTAATTTTGCTTATAATCCTACTCCTGACAGCATTTTAGTCAGGGCAGGAGAAAAGACATCTTCAGAAAGCAACACAAACAAAAAACACAGGGAGGTCAGAGGAATGTCAATGATAAAAACAATGTGAGACAATGGGACACAGAAAGCTTCAGGATCATCCCTCAGACAGCATAAACCACCTTTATAAACCAGGTGAGAAGTCACAGGTCTGGGATAAATATGAATTGAGAAGGAACTCTTGCTATTGCACTTTATCATTAGCCAAAAAAGCCACAAGGACTAGAGTGCCTGGGCAGGGGGAAAAAAATAATAACCCATGAAACTGTTACGTGACCTAGATTTCGCTGAAGATCTGCGGAAGTAATATTTTTTCAGCAGCATCTGCTGCCGTTTCTTTTCTTTTTGTAAAAAAAGTAAAATAAAAGGCATCAGCCTCGTTAGTGCTAACGCTGGTATAGCCAACTCACATCACTTACACCAAAATCATTTCAGGGCATGCAGGGCAAAACACACACCCTCGAAAGCATGTCCTCGCCCTGCGCCTCTGGCTGTGTTTCATTTTGAAGACGAGAAAATTGGTTTAGCCAAGAAGGAGGCAACATTTGCCCTGTTTTTAATATTTCAGGCTGACTTTTTAACCACGCAGTTTGTTTCACGCAGGTGCAGCTCAGAGAAAGCGCCTGATGTAAGCGTGAGAGAGGGTCTCTGAGGGCACCTTTCTCTGCGTGTTGGTGTTTCAGTTTGCAACGGTTAATCGCTCTACACCAATCTCAGCAACTGTTGACACAAAATAGGTGGAGATCAGGTCTGTGCAAGCACAAAATACCAGAAAGGCAAACTATATGTAAACACACTTCAGATAGCTATGACAAGAATAGACCAAAACCTGACTTGCAAAGCAATGACAAACCATTACTCTCCCCTTCTTTTTTTTTTTAACATATTGAAGGAATTTTTTGTGACATCTCTCACCCTGAAAAGAAACCAAGTCCTGAGAACTGCATTTACAGAAGATGGTGCAGCATCACAGGATTTGCAACACAGCAATTCCACAATAATGCAGTAGACGTTTCACTTTTAATGGCAGACTCTTGTTTTGAGACAGAGCACACCTGAATCTCAGCCTTTTTAAGTAAAAAGTACCAAACAAAGCCTCCTGACCCCAATCCTGCAGGGTAAAGCCAGGGCTGGAGCAGAGAAAAGAGCAAGCGGCAAATGTTTGCATGGCATCGTTTCATCTTATTTCCTTGACACCTGACAGCACATTCGTTACAGAATATTAATGCTTCCACTAAAAAAGTTTGTCAGGTACAAAACCACCCCAGAAGAGGATGGAAGGCACAAGGGAAAACAGGGCTGGCTTTTTTTTCCTGCTTATTAACTTCTCAATTGCTGAGCACCTTTTGTTAGTCAAGACTATTGGGCAGGTAAGCCCCGTCTCTACCATGCGATGCTCTGCAGAAGGAACTAACCTTTCTCCCTCTCAAAAAAACATCTGTGTGAATAAAATAACACCAGTTATTTTATTTGCTCAAAGCTCAGGGCACCACTGACCGGTCTTAGTTTGTGCAAAACTGTTTCACATTTGCTCTTGAAATAAATGGTGTTTCCTCTGATGGCTTTCCCCAGCCTGAATCCAGGGCCTGTCAGAGCAATGGTTAGGGGAAACATCCTCCCCTGGTGCTCCTGGATAGGATGACCCCTGTTTTGTGGCAGTTCGGGGTGCGTGGAGACTGCCAAGACTGGACTGAGCAAGAAATCCAGAGTCTATCAGCTCTTCAGGATGAAAGCTCTTTCTCTGCTCCATCTGAAACCCTGGATCATTTCTGGCAATAAACTCTTTGTCCACCTCTTCCAAGCATCTGCTCCCTTTGGCAAAACACCTGTGTTTCATGCCAAAACTGTATCACTACTCCTTAAACCCACATGCCAGAACCAAACCCTGTACTTTCAAACCACGGCGCTGTATTTTTAAATAGTTTTACTGAACTAAAAGAAATACCAGCCTAATCTGGTGATACAACGGTACCTGATGGCTCTAAATTCACAAGTCTTCCCCCTGAAAGCTATTTGCTCAGCTTTTCTAATAATACCTTGGCTGCCTGGCAGTTCTCCAGGGCTGTGATTTCAATACTTTCTTATGACTAACTATACAGGATTTTACCTAGTGAGTATTCCTGATTGCTGTAATTTAAGAACAGAGAAATAGACTACAGATGTAATATTATTATTACAATTGGCTTTCAAGGTGAAAGGCATAACAATTAGCTAAGACTTAGTGAAAACGTAAATGTAAAAATCTCCTTGAAAAGCCCGCCACATGGTATGTTTAGAACAGCTAATTTACTGTACATATTCCGGATTGCTCAAATGGTATAACAATTCACCCAGCAAGATCCTTTTTACAATAGTTTTCTGGGGGGTTTGTGCTTTTTTGGGGGGAGCAGGACTATTTTCACATTGCAAACACCTACTGTCTTACTTTACTCTGGAATAACAAACAATATGTATTCATTAAACCTGATACATATATTCTTTCAAATTTCTATTTTTCCCTGCTTTCACATGTATTCCCATTAACAAACTAGTCTTTAAATAACATCTGTATACATATTCTTGAGTCACACAGAGGAGAAAAGTAAATAGTTTCCAAAATCTGATGGTTAAGTTCGTATTGCTGAAGTTGAGAGGATAATTTGTGAATGTTTTAACATTTACAAGTAAATAAGTACTTGTATTTACTGTATCTGATTACTGAGAAAAGTATTTGTTATGTTCTTACACAGATTCAAATTGCATCTTGACCTTTTCTCGTTTAATCTGTTTACTGCAACAAAAGCCGTAATAGATACATCTGAAAACAAGCAGGTATTTTACTTGCCTACAACTAAAAATGCGACATGCTCTGCAAACTGGCAAACTGAGTATCTTGCCTATTTATTGTAGCTTTTGATTTGGTAGGAGTGGGGCTGAACGTCTACCCCTGTGTATTGGACTGGCACCTGCTTTTACTGTGTTCCCTCCCTGCTCTCCTCCTCCCCCACTTACACCCTAAAAATAGTGCTTAAGTGGGACTAAAGTGGTGAATTGGTCATGTGCTGGCCTTTTGCTCAAGCGAGTATCACCCTCATCAAAGGAATTGAGCAAAGATGATGCCTATGCTAAACACCCAGCCCCATGAAGGAGCCTTTCCATCCCCTCCAAGGGGCTGGCATAGGGCTCAACTCATGGGAATCACCGGACAACATTATTACTTGGATTTGGGAGTGTTTTGGGGTGTGCTTTAGATGCACCAAATCCCAGGCATGCTATGATAAAAAAACCACAGTGGGAAAACAGGGGCCTGGGACTGATTTCTAAAAGGTGGCAGGGTGGAAAGCCTTGCAGCCGCTCCTCCTTCCCCTGCACCTCTTCGGAGAGGCAGGCTTTTATGCATCTGCCCCATCTGCATCTGTCCCCATCAGCATCCCCCCATCTGCCCTATCTGCATCCCTCTATCTGCCCCATCAGCATCTGTCCCCATCTGCATTCTCTGCATCTGCTGCATCAGCATTCCCCCATCTGCATCTCCCATCTGCCCCATCAGCACCTTCTCCCATGCCCCCCACCTGCATCTCCCAATATGCATCCTCCCCTCCTGCCCCATTTGCATCCCCCCATCTGCTCCATCCATAAGCCAGCCATCTGCAAGCCAGGCTGGGCATGACCAGTGAGCAGATGGGAAGGACACCCCTTGTAGTGGTGTTCCCAATTCAGCACTGGATGCTGGGGAGCAATCCCCTGTGAGAAGTTAAGAACCCTGCCATTCCCACCATGCCACCCTGCCTGCCGTGCCACCACAAAGCTCTTCATCCCCTGCCCCATGCAACTACTACATCAAAGATCTACCACTATTTTTACCCACCAGCAAAGAAACAGAGGGATGAGAAAATTTCCTACTTCAGGGGACTTGTGATAGAGTTAAAAGAGTAGTGAAGTTTTTCTGGGTGTCCATAGCCTGAGCTGGCTGTGCTAAATACAAGAAGGTGGTCTAGTCTTCCTGTCACAAACCCATCTCAGATTTTTCAGACTCATCTTCAGGCAGGTCTTCAAGTCTTTTAAAAATTTCTCCCTTATAAAGTTTCAGCAGAAATAACTTCAGCTGTCTCCAAGAACGAGATTAGGGAAATTCACATTATTTGATCATTTTTTCCAGTGTGTTTGATTGAAGTTTGGTGGGGTTTTTTTGCAGGCATAGGAAATTATACACAAAATTGACATTTAAAGAAGCCAAGGTCATAAAATCAAGAACTCAAGAGTTAGGAAACCGTATTACTAGAATTGCTTGCACCCTATTCTTTAATCTACTTTATATGCAAACAGTTCGAGTACCTGCTTAAAGTACAATTTTTGATAGGGCCTAATGCCTCAACTACCCTAATGATGATTACGTCTATTATAAGAACAGACCAGGGCACTATAATGTAGAAAAGTTGATTTCTACAAGAAATAAACTTTGTCAAAGTTGGACGAATAAGGCAGCAAATGGCAAGAAAAGCAAAGCAATCCTAGCTGAAGCAGTTGAACACTGCACTGGAGAAGAGCATTCAGCTCTGCTGCTGCCTCAGACTGCTTGGGAGCTACCAAGTATATCATCAAACCCAAATTCGTCACTTATTTTTTGCATCTCTCCTCCATACCCAACACTGAAGGCTGGCAATGTAAAACGACAAGGCACTCAAAACATGGAGTTTTGGTGGTTGTTGGTCCTTAAACAAGGATAAGTTGCTGTCATTTTGAGTCATCTCACAGTCCCAGACCAACCCAAAACTGGGGCTGTGCTGGACTTGAACCTCCCCGAGCCTCACTTCTTCACATGTGAACTGGGACAACTGTATTTTCTCTCTTTGCAGGGGAACTGTAAAAATACCATGCAGACCCACAACCTTGTATGCATGTTTAGGCAAGCAGAGGTCAGGGGAGGACTTGGGTATTACAGCAGTAAACACCATAGGAAAGCCCAGCAGTAATTATTAATTCCATCTTCAAGCATGGTTTGAATAAAGCTCAACTAATGAAGCACTGAAGAATGAGGGTATGATAAAATATTGACTAGCTGCTCCATCATTGTCTGGTCTGTGCCCTAGATAGCACATGGGTATTTTGGAAAAAGCATAATGGAAGCACCTAATTAAAGGCTGGAGCTTTAAGGATTTGAATTTTCAAACTTAATTATTTTTTTTAAAGATTATTTTCATGCAGTTGTATGCAACTCTATTTAAAGAGGTAGTCACATATAGACATGTACATATAGAGAGGTTATATAGGCATATTATTCTAGAAATATACAGACATTTATCTGTGTGTATCTAGACTTCCCTGAAACATAGACAAGTATACAACACCTAATGCAGCCCTTGATGAGAATTGCTCTCTCTTCTCCGTGGAGTACCAGCAGTAATTATTTACCATTAATTCTTAATGGGAAGAGATTCAGCTGGGATGTAGTAAACAAGAAAACTGTATAGATTGTTCAGTATAGCCTGACTGGCTCTCAGCTGAGGTACAAAGTGATTGGATCACACCTCCTGGATATTTCAATCACAGTTTCTATCACTGGGGAAAAGAACCTTATTAACCTGTACTTGGTCAGGTCCCTTCCATGTCCACATATGCAACACTGTCAAGATCATGGCAAGTGCTCCTTCTAGTTCACATCACCATGCGTCATGCCTAAAATGCTGCAGGGTTAAACAACTACTAAGACAGAGACCTGAAGAGTTCATTTAGACTTACGACATCTTGAACTCTGCTACCTTCCTACCTTCCATAGATTCTGGTTTTGTTTAGGTTTTTTTGTAATAAGGTAAAGGCTCCCTCTTTCCAACAACAGAAACATCCAACTGTGGCAAAAAGATGGTCACAAAAGGCAACAGTGGTGATTTGCAAGCAAAATAATTGCATGTGGAAAAAAAAAAGAAAGGAAGAATCCTTCAAGTGGATTATTTCATTGCTTTTAAAAAATAGAACAACCCAAGGAAAAGGGACAAGTTAAAACTGTGGTATTTTTAAAGATGTGTCCTACCACGGATACATTTTCTGGCACGTCTCACATCATCACCCATTCCTGTGACTCCTCCACCGTCAATAGGAGTTGTGTGCATCAACCCAGGGGGCCTGAACACCAGGCAGAAATGTGTATGTATGTGAAAAGCACCGTTTTTTTTCGTTATGGCAGAGCACTGAAGTATGCAACTAGCACATACTGTAAAGGCATTCAAAATATGACAAAAAAAAAAATTCTTCAAATGCTTTCAATCTGCAGAAAACAAACGCTCTCTTCACTGGCTGCTCTGTGGCAAACTTCTAATTCTATCCAGAAAATCCAGCATTCCCAGTCTGGGCTAACGACCATGCTACCAGACATGAGTTTATGTTTTTCATGCACATTTCATGTATTCCCACATGCTGTGTTGCTGCCAATAATTTATGACTGATCTGCACCCAGCCTGCCCTTCAGCATTTTATTTAATCTCTGCAACAGTGATTTACAATGACTCATCATTAATACAAAAATGTACATGTGTGTTAACAAGTTTGGAAGAATCTAAGGAGGAAGGCAAAATTTTTTGCAAGTCGTGGCTGAATGACTTATGAGCCCACTGAAGAAAGGCAAAGCTAAGCAGAAATGATACACTAGCTCTTCCCTCCAGAGGGAATTTAGGCAAGAAGAGTTTCTTTCTCCTGCATACCACCTTAGAAGAAAAAGATTCACCAAAAGGTTGGGAGAGGGCTGCCCCACACCCCCAAGGATCTGGGAGAGGATGAGTAGCTCGTTGGTCAACCCATGGCTGGATGTTTCCTGAGGATGTACGTACATGTGCAACCTGCACGTTCAGCCATGGCCTCACAGCCTCTTTGTTCCTTAGCATCCATTACAAAAAGCCGGGGCCGAATTACTGTAGTTTGGCATTTCTGCGACCACCTGTGATTTAAGAAAGCCCCGACTGTCTCTATAGTGTTAAATCTTTGTGCAGCTGGGGAGAGAAGGGGAATTGTCTCGGTAATTTATACAATTGTAACACCGCAGCAGAATTACCAAACTAGCTCAAGCAGAGGAAGCCTGCCCTACATCCACAAGACTTCAGTTATAATGTATTTTGACCTCCTTTTTTTTCCTTCTCTTCTCCTTGCACATAAGAAACTTATAAAAACACATCTGACACAAAGTCAGAGTAAAAACTCCTCAAATGGGTACTGAAAAGCACCCTGAAAAGTCACTCAGGAGGAATTCCACCAGCTTCAGTTCAAAGCATCATTATATTCATGATGTCAAAAAGACTTTTTGATGGACCATCGTAACAGACACACTTGCCCATACCGAATCCTACATCACCATACCCCTCCAAAGCAGCACACACGTGCTCCACCCCATCATTAAATAGAACCCCTGATGAACATACACAGCTTCTCAACTGGCCAAAGTGCCTATTGTTAAACTGAAGGACAACCATAACAATTAGAGTTTCACCTGGATGAAGGCTGGATAATGTAGAGTTGAAGCGAACACTAATTTTTTGTGGCTGAGCCAAAATACTGTGGGTCATGTATCCTTATAACACGTATTTCATGTTTAGTGCCTTCTATTCCTCTGTTTTAAAGTAAGTATCTTGGAAGCATACTTCACATACACTAAGTATTTGGTATTTGCTTTTTTATTCAGTGTCTTAAAGGGCTTCAAAAAATTGATCTCCCAGGGCTGCTGTGGGGTCACAGAAATTGATAACCCTTACAAGCTATGCTTATGTGAGCCCGCCTGCGTCTCCCAGATAGTGCACTTTGTAAATTAATCCTCCAAAGGCAAATATATTGTAAGTAGCTTGTTATCTCTAAAGTACTAAATTGAAGAATACATGGGATTATATTGACAGAAATTACATTTTCTGTAATGGGGTTTAATATATCTGAAATCTCTCCCATAGGCTCCTACTCTCTCTAAGAGAGGAGGGTTTGTTAATGTAGGTGCAATGGACATCAAGACCAAATTTATTCACTAAAATGGATTAGGCCATGTAATCAGAGCTTCAGTAATATTAATCTCTGACACTTATTGAACAGAAAAAAAACCCCAACTTTTGTCTGCAAACTGGCATTCCTCCCTCCCCTTTCCCCAGCAGGCTCGCCGTTTGCCTTGGCCATTTTCTGGATATTACTTCAAAGAGGATAAGGTTTCCCATCATAAACACTAATCTAAAAATATTAGGACAATTAATTAGATACACTTAGTTTTACAAGGTATTAGATTGCAATACACTTCAAATACAACACTTACTCTGGGATAGTGGGAGAAACCTGCATTTCAATGCAGTAACAAAGGGTAATAAATCAAACTTTTTTTTTTTTTTTTTAGGGTTCACTGTTGTGTTTTTATACTTAAATTACACGTAATTTTCACTGGTTGCCTTCACCACATCCTGGACAGTTAGCAACCCAAAATCCACTGCAGAAAACAGAACAGATCCCAGTTCCCTTGAAAGAAATCACTTCAACAACAGATCAGGGACTCCAGCAACTCTTAGCTGGAATAAATAAATAAAATTGCTCCACACTGTACTTCAGCAGCAAAAAGCCAGATTGTCCTCAAAGTTTATTCACGCTTTCAAAAACCGGACTTTTAAAACGAACCAGTAAAGAGATAGAAGGATGTCAGTCAAAAAGGAAAACCCCACTACCAACATTAAAAAAAGCATGACAGCATCCCAAAATAACAATACGCTCTGCAGAAATGGGGCCAATTGCACCTTTTTTCACCCAACATCTCAACCTCTTCCAAGACCAAAGTTCTCAAAAATGTACATAGCTTCCTATTAAAGAAGACACGCAGCCAGAAGGAGTGGTACCCAAATGCGAATACACTGAAATTTGCCCAAGAGCTGGGAAAATAAATACAGCTTGTTTTATGCAGTAGCAAACCTCTTAGTTCCCATAACTGAAACCACTCATCCAGCTATTTGCCTTTTGCACCAATAAACTGCTGAGAGAGAGCAGGCAGGGCAAGGTGAGTCCTCAAAAATGCAAAACGTTAGCCAGAGGGTGCCAGCAGCCATATAGAAACACCAAGGAAAATTACTTACCAGTTGTTCACTTGAAGTATAGTGAGCCCTGTGTCTTGTGCCAACTGCTTTTTCTGTTCTTCTGAAGGGTAAGGGTGCTACAAGATACCAAAATAAATATATACATTTAAAACAATGCTCCTTTTTTTGCCTACTTTTTATTTTAAGCTAAAAAACAACCCCCCAGACCAAAGCAGGAGTGTGACATCTATTGAAAGGTGAAAATGCTGAGGTGTGTCACTCTTTTATAATTATTAATGGGCTACTACATCACTTAATTAATGGCAGTAAAAGACAAGCCAATTATAAAGATTAGTGAAGTGGAGAAATAACTGCTTAGGATACTGGCAGTACCTTGATACTCAAGAAGGGTATTTGTTGCATTAGCTGAGAGTTTTGCACTTGTCTCAAATGACCGATTAGAGCCAAATCACCTCTTACCCCCCATCGCCCCCCCCCCATATTTCACAGAACAATAAAGCACTTCTCTGTAAAACTAAAACAAGCTGATGTTTTCTGAGACAGTGAAGGCAAATCTTGCCAGTGCCCCAAAATAATTTGCAAATAAGATCAGCATCCCGAACATAAACAAACGCCTGGGTTTTGAACACAGGCCAACACAAGGTCAATGATCAGCACATTTTTGCCTGACATTAACATAGCTGTGCTGCACTAATCCTAAGAGACAGAAAATAAATACTGGTTTAATTGAAGATAATGTTAAAATTCAATCATAAGTTAAGTTTCTTGTGAGAACCTGATTGCTTTCTCAGAAAATTTGCTTCTGCATGAATACAGATTGCTTAATAAATCAACAGCAAAAAGCACATCCAAGTTTGAAATTTAGAAATATCATTTCTGTCCTTTCCCTCAATGTAAAAATGTCACTATCCAAAAATTAAAAGGCCAAATATTGTAAACAGCGCTCAGGAAAGCCCTGTTTTAAGGATCTGGCTTAGCATGTCTCAGTACACATCGGATTCAGACCTCGTCTGCTGCAAGATACTTAACATTTCAATAAAAATAATTTGATATAACTGGTTAGACCTACTCCACCATCCCATTTAGCACTTGGTTGTCACAAAGTATTTGCTGTTATACACACATCCCTTTTTTCCCCAAAACATTTCCATATTCTTTGGATGTATTCTTCGGCATAATATTACACGAGATGTAAACTGAAACCTTGTAAAGCATAAGAATTTAAAACCTCGTAAAATTCTGCAATCTTATTGGTATCGTAACTATTTAGCAGATTTTATATATTCTTGTAAACAGCATATCTGACATCTAACAGCTATTTTACATGCCTGAATCACCTCAACTTTACCAAACAGGAATTTTTGTAGTAACTACGGCAACTTCCCTGTGCCCAACATGCCCATTTCAAAGCCCATCGCTGTGGCCATTGGCTCCAAAAGGTAGTTTTTTTCACCCAAAACCAGTGGGGAATTTCCCATTCTTTTAAAATTACTATTTCCTTTACAGTAAGCTTACAGATAACTGGTACAGCTGTAAACTACCCCCTGTATTTTCTGCATGAACGTGAAAACAGCTCCAGAATTGCAAACTGGATGACATGGGGAAAGCGGTTTTACTTCTTTTTAATGGGTAATTTGCATTTTACACATACAAAAATATAGCATGAATTTTATCATCTACCTTACATACACGTTCATCCACAACAAACACTTGTACTTAATGTCCATCTATCGAAACATAACATTTTGCTTCTCTTAAAAACCCCCAGCCCTACAGAGATGATTTGTAACATTTTCATCTTTATAGCTTACTTCCCATTTCATTACTTTGCTATCAAGCACAGACAAAATTATTCTTTTTCTTCTTATTTCGCTTTGCCACCTTACATGTGATCTAATTTTAAGTAATTGAACAAACTGTGTCTAATTTCATGCAGCAAGCAATAATTACTAGACAGCCGCTAGCTATTGGAATTGAGAACTCTGTCTCCATTAAGCAATTTTCAATTGTTCTGGACTTCTTTCCAAATAGACAAGACTGGATAAAATTAGCCATCAGAATAATACAGTCACTGTAAAAATAATTGCTTTAAAAGTCTCAAACCCCAAATTCTTCCAATTGCAGTATGTTTAAGGTCATCCGATTATTCTTTTTTTTCCTACACTAGCATAGCATAAACTTTTAATTCAATGATAAATCTATAATTGCCATAATCACATGACAGACTGGGACTTCACATAGCTAATCCCTCTTAGCTAAGGGTTCACAATGCGGCAGGCTTTTTAACTATGATTTGGTGGGGTTTAAAATAATCTTAAACACTGGGCATCCTTATTATATAAGCTTTCTACGGATCGTACGAGTTGTTCCTTTGTAAGCTAAAAAAAACCCCATAATAAAAATGACTTGACAAAGAATCAGCATGCCACAGGCTAGGTTGCTATAAAAACATTCAAAGCCTTGTTGCATTCCCACCCACAGGGCTAGGAAGGCCTGTGCTATAGGCAAAGGCAGACATCACATTGCAACAGACAGAAAGGGGTAAACCCTGAGAACTGCCATTTTATAAAGAAATAGGAAATTCAGTGAAAACTTGCTGTTGGTCTTTATTTCACCTGTGCAAGAACAACAGGTGTTTCCAAAACCTTTCTAATGGTTGTTCAAAGGGATAAAGACACATGCACAGAGTTATGGGTATATGTATTTGCAAATACATGTATATTATATTTGTGTGTGTATGTATAAATTATGTATCTAAATATTTATATAAAACATATATCTTGGTCAAATAGTTTAGTTATAGGTAGTCTTGTGACAAGCAGGAAGTTGGACTTGATGATACTTATGGGTCTCTTCCAAACTGAGCTATTCTATGATTCTATATATAAATCTATCTATGTAAAATATATGCATATATATAAATATATATGGACGTGTGTGTCTAAAAACACTACACTGACTCCAGTTGTCAAGTCCACCTATCACTCTGGATCACTTTGGCATATCAAAGCAAATTGTACCACTGTTCAATAAACAGTGACTTGAGACCTTTACTTTGTTGTGTACGTTAGCTCCTACCATTATCTCTTAAAAGCTTAATTATTTGCAAACAATTGATCAAGATGGGAATTGGAGAAAAGAGACGCCGGACCACCGGGAGAGCTGCAATGCATTAGGAGAGCAAACAGAATTACCTTTAGGTCTTATAATCAGAATTAACGATTGGGACCGTACGCAGGGCAGCGCAAGAAGCTGTAACGCTCTTGCTGGAGTGTTTTCCATTTGATCTGCATTAACACCTCGAGTGAAAGCCATAAAACGGTGATTACAGATGGGAAGGCTGACCCTCCTTCCCAGAACCAGCCCAGCTTGTGTATACTGGAAAGCTGCAAGATAGGCTTTCTTGCCAAGGCCAGAGGAAAAGGGCAAATCCAAAGGGAAAAAAAAAAGTAGGAAGCAAGCAGGTTGAAAAAAAAAGGGCATTTGAAAGAATAAGGCTGACAACAGATAAGGACTCTGAATCTGGCTCTGGTATTTTCTGATCATGCCTGCTACTGCTACAGCACTATAGAGCAGCATCCACTGAATGGTATGAGACCTAGTGCTTTTCCCTTCCCATAAATCTAGCACTGAAATGTGGATTGTTTGGCACCATTAATGTGTTTTTGAGGCTCTGTGGTATTACTTTTAATAATGACTTAGTACAGAAAGTGATTGCTTAATAACACCATCAAAGTCTGCATGCAAATGAAAATTATCCCTGGGGGATTTGCCCAGGGTAATATGAACAGTTAAGGAACATTTGAAAAGGTAAAAATAACTATGCAAAATATGAGTCAGAGCAGTCATTTTAGCAGTAACAAAGAAATCAAAGTGACAGAGAGAAAAATGTAACTTTCCATCATATTCTCTTGTCACTGTTTTATGAATGGTATTTAGAAAGCAGCAGTCTTAATAAAAGCCCCTTTTCAATGCAGCCGAGGTCATTTTTAGCAAAACAAACAATAAGACTTTTTTTTACCACCTTTGACTACAGCCACTGGGTAAAGGCTCCAGTAGATACAGATGGAAAGCGTCCAAGTTTGTGTCTTAATGATACCCCTTGTCCAAATGTACTCCTTTCCTCAAATTTTCCATCCCAGGCTGCAAAAGCTAGATGCCAGGACAGCGAAAGACTTTATCTGTAATGCAGTATCAATAACACTGGTTCCTCTCTGCCTTGTCCACTGTTACAGCACATTGTAATGGTGGCAGACAAATATGAAAATAGTCCTGCCCAGAGTTTACTGCTGAGATAAAAGGAGGCAAAACCACCCCTTTCAGCCCAAATTACTATTTCCTTGTGCCTTGACACCAACACTGCCAACCAGCCTTACCACAGCACAGAGGCAGACTCAGCCCCCAAGCAAAAGGTTGCACATTACATTATACGGGTGTCGTGGCAACCATCCAGCATCGCCCTTATCACTGCAGCACTGTCGCTTGGCTGACCATGCCACGAGAACCATTTCGGAAGTCCTTTTATCCTTTTCCTCCAGCCCTCTGCCTTCTCCAGAGCACAGTGTAATGCACCAAAACAAGATGACCTTGAGCTAAACTCTGGTAGATGATGGAGAGAAACTGTCCCCCCCCCAAAAAAAAAAAAAAAAATTATGCCCTCAGGAGGGTTTATTAACTGTTTTCTAACATCAAAATAAAAAGAAAAAACCCAACACTAAGATATTCTTGTTTCTGAAGAGCAACTCAGCCTACACCTAACTCAGTAACCAGAATAAAGCCCAAGGCTCAGCCCTCCAGTGACAAACTGCACATAGATTTTATGCTGAACTCTAAGACCTTGCTTTACCCAAACTTGTCAAGGGTTAGCTAAGGCGCTAGCACAGCCATTTGGGTCTCTGCCCTTCCCCTGCCTCCTCCTGATTTGTATTTGAACTGTTTACATTAGTGATCAAGTTGATCTACGAGAAATTACTTATTTTTTTTAATATCCATAATGCTTTCCTATTGTCTCTTAGCTTTATGAATTAGTTTTACTGTTGCAGTGAATGCTTTTTTTGTCTCCTGACTGCACATTATCAAAGGGACACTTTGTGCCTGCCATTTGCATTACAAAAGCAGTGCATGGTGTAGTCTAAGAACAGAGCTTGAATTTATAGCAGTCAAGTCCTGGATCCTCACACATGCTGGCCTCTGAAAGAATAACGGGGGTTCCTGCATTTGCAAAGTAGCCAAAAAATGGTTGGATCGATATCCGTAAAGTCACAAGATTGTAACCTGCTTTCTTCATCGGCCACCAGTGTATTTAGAGGGAGTGATAAAGAAGAGGCGCTGAGTCCCCTTGCCTATTTTGCAGGCTGTGTGAATTGGTTTATAGAGCATCCCTGCGACCTGCTTTATATTCAGGCAAGGCTGTAAAAAGTTGCCAAGTTGAGGTGACCTGCTAGGGAGGGGGGAGGAAATCAACTCGGAAGCTGCAAACTTGATCCTGTTTATCCCATGGGACTGGCTTGCACATTGGAGGAAATACTAAACACCAAGAAGGAAGTTGTTTTATTAGAAATGCATCTATGAGGCTGGGAGGAAAAAAGCCTGTGCAAAGTTTGCACAGTCTTTTCCTTGGCTGAGAGCAGTGAGTCAGCCTGATAATGCTGTTGAAGTGTGAGCTGGCTTTGGCATTTAAAACTCCTCGTTGCTTTTTCAGCGCAGCAAGAAAATGCAGTCCATATGACATGGTCATGCTGCAGACAAAGCCAGCCTTTTCCTCTTTCAAAAGAAAATATTTCCTTAACTTATTATAATAGTTTAATATCCCCACAGTAAGATTTTTTTCATAGCATTACTGTTAATAAATCCTGGTGCTGCCAGAGCTATTGAACTGCAAACTATGAATGCAAAATCAACAGGCATGCTTGGTCTTGTAAAGTTAAAAATACATCAAAACATGCAACGTGACAAGATGCTGCATCCCTGTATCACTATAGCAAGGCCATAAGCTGTTGCTTGACTTCTCCATTAGCCTGTTCGTATGAGGTGCATCACTGCCCTCACAAAAGGTTTTGCAGGCTGCTTTGGCAACCCTGCTAAAACATAGAAGGTGAGGAAAGGAGGGAGAATCTGACTCTCCTAATGCACACACAGGGTGTAAAACACAGAGATAACATCCCAGAAATTTTAACATCTGAACATGTGTTCACAGAGCAACCTGATCACACATTGGTTGGGTTGGTTTTGCAGGCAGGGGGGTGGAAGAGAATTTTTGTGGGGGCTTATGATGGGGGTAAGAGGTACTGGCACCAGCAACATTTTTTAATGAAGAAGTTATGCTGAGGAGGGGCGAATGTTCTGTGCTGCTTTTTTTTTTTTTCCCCCCCCATTTGCCCTTTTGTAAATAATTTTCTTGTAAAAGTTGTCTGTGAACAAGTTTTGGCACTTGCTAACATAAATATCTTTTCCAAGGCTGATGGAGAGACATGGTACGGCTTGAGATACACTGCCAATACTTCTCTGGTGGCCCCATCAAATTACTCATAATGTGAGCACTCATTAAGGAAAAAAAGTTCAGATCATCCCTTGCACAGGATATTACAGAAGTCAGAAAATGGAAAAACCTTTTAACTCATCTAATCCATCCCCTGGCTGCTACAATATTATTCCTTCCATACCATATATTATTACCCGCTGCCTTTTCCAGTTGAGCTTTAGCTAGTCCAAGCAATGGTGCTTCTGCTATTTCCTTTTGGAGACATGCTGATAGACCTCAGTGTTTGGAGCTTTCTCTGGCTCCTACCAGTTTTCAGTTTAAACAGAGTCTATGCAGACACTCCCACGCCATACCCGGGTAATTGAGTGGAGGTTTTCCCATGTTAAACATTCCTTTAGTGCCTGTATGCATGTGCACGCGGAAACACACACACAGTGCTTGCAGACACACGTTAACTTCTCTTAATACATTTCAGAAGTGATTTTTTGCACTAGTGTCATGGTTATTTGTGCTAATGTAACACGACTTACCATCCCCTGCCCTGTTTGTCTTTATTAGTACTATTTTTTTTTGCTCCACCACAGTCAAAAAATAACCAAGGACAGGGCAATTAAAAGAAAAATTGCACTCAAAAGATCAGCAAAAGTCTCTTCACCACAGCACACAGCTGAAAACTATGAAATATTACATCCAAGTGACACCAAAGGAACCAAGAAAATGCATCACCTGACTTCCAACCACATTAGAGCTAAAATTCACATCGTTGAAACCTGGCTTTTCAGTTAAGCTGGTATCTTTATCAAGCGGCTGTGGAAATGCAGAAAGGTGAACCCCAGCCTTTCCTAGGTGAGCAGGTTTGGGAAGGAGATAAAAATAACCCCTTCCCTGGCATGCTAAAGGAAATCCTGACTACCTGATAACACTGTAAAAGAGCTGCTGTTGTTTTTAGAGCCGGCCCTAAGACAGATTAGCTCAGGTAAATATCTCCCAACCAGAAGCCTTTTCTCAGCAATAAGTCACTGTCCTTATCTACCTCAAATGACTTTCTAAACAGGTGGGCTCAGAAATAACTCTGCAAGCTCTGGGAAATGCCAGTGCCGGCTGTTGTAATCCCACAGAACTAAGCAAAAAGCTTTTATTCGTGTTTTTTTGCTCTCTTTCTCAGGCTGCTTTGAGTACCTCAGGAGCTCCCTCTGCAAGCAGGCAATAAAAACGCTCCACTACACCCACCTCCCCTACCCTACCCACCGTAGTGACCAGGGTCATGGAGGGTTGCTGTATTCAGCCAGGTCCCTAATATCAACCACAGGCTTTTAGGGCAGAGCAGGAGGTTTAGGCAGGTTCCCTGGGGTAGTAGCACACTTGGGAGCAGCCACCAAGCAATTTGGTAAGCCTCCTGCCATGAGCTCGGCTGCCTTTTTTCTTGGAGAGACCAAGCAGTCATGTGAAGAGAGTTCAAGGCAACCACCACATTGAAGCCAAGACAGGGGGGGTGGTTTCCAACTGAACATTTTCTGTTGGAAAAAAACCTCAAAACAACAAAAAAACCCCACACCCCCCCCAGAAAAAACCCAGCAAAAATCCCTAAACAAAAAAAAAAAAAAGAGAGAGAAACCTACCACTGAGGAAGGAAATGAAAAGATAAAGCTGCTATTTTGCAACACTGCTTTGTTGGCATGAAAAGTCCTTGAACAGATGCCCCGTCCACCATTAAATATTCACAACATATCCTTGTAAAAGAATAAAGCCCACTCAACTTATAAGGAAAATCACAATGTGTTCTTCATAAAAAAGGGATGCATTTAAAGATCTGGGAGGAAGAAAAAAAAGAATGAGGAGGGAAAAGAAAAAAACCCAAGCCAACAAAACACCACCGTTCTCCGAAGAAGCAGAGACTCTTGGAAGTAGCGCGCATTCTCCGGCGTTAATTTTCCCACTTAAATTACAGTGATGCTGTAGCCTCATCTCATTAGAGATCATTGTCCCCAGTAGACAGTTGTGTTTATGGGGGATTCTTGCTGTTCCACACCTGCTGCTCAGGTTGCTACGTGATAAAGCCTGCATACAAACAGCAGTCTTGAGGTTGCTGGACTGCAACTGATGAGCCCAGGCTAATTCAGGGGTGATTATGTAGTTTACTGGACCACTAAACCTCTTTAAGCTTGTAATTACTGCCTATTTGAGTAAAGAACATTCAAAAGCAATTCACTGCATCATGCCTGCCACAGCTGGAAGCAGGCTGCCAGCAGTCTGCAGGGACATTAAAAATCTACAGGGACGGGGATTCGAGCACAGCTCATAGGCACTGACGGCGGTGGCAGCCAAGTGCGTTCACATTCCAGCTCACCTTTCCTGACCAGGCGTACTATTAAAGGTGCAATGAAAACTATAGAAAAGCAATAAAGATGACAAATAACGGGACGTAATTGAAAGAACTGCATTTTAATGACTCTCTCCCTCTTCCCTTATACTGGCTAAAAGAAAAAAAAATTAAGCCTTTTTGTCATGACAAGGGAAGGGAAAGAAAAGGTCTTTCGCAAAAGGGGAAATGTGCTGCACCAATGTGAATGTTTCTCTTTTAAAGTCAGGGGCTTTCCTCACGTTTTCAAGTTTCAGAAAGAGTAAGTTTACTTGTAAAGTGAATGCACAGTAAGCCTTATTACATATTTAGCACTGATGATGAAGAGCTTCTTAATCACTGAATCTTCATCAAATCCTCCTCATCAAGTCTTCATGAAACCCTCCAAGAGTGTCTCCAGACCTGGAACATGTATTAACCCCCTCTCACCACTGCATCACTTGCAAGCACCGGGAAATGCCCCAAACCACCACTCTGCAAAGCAGCTCCACCTTGAATAGCAACACAGAAGTCATAGTAGGCACATATAGTGCCTACATACATAGTAGGCACGGGTCCCTACTGTTGAGACCAAGTTGTTAGGGTTTTTTTTTAAATATTAAATAAACATCCCTCTGATTCTATTTGTCTTTTGAGTTTTGAACCACTCCTTTTCAAGTCTGTCCCTGCAGCTCTCAATGAGCAGGAAGTTATTAAAAAAAATGCCTGTTTTTTTTGCATAATTAGCAGCCTTTGGGAGCTGTGTCTGGGAGAAGAAGAGCAGATCAAATGGGACCTATGACACAGGCAGAAATGTTGGTAATGGGGATTTTTACAAGTGAGTAAACAAAGTTCTGGAGAGGATTGCTCCAGCAGAGCCAAAGAATGGAGGGAAGTTGCCAACGTCATCACCGAGACCCAACAATGCACTGGCTCTGACAAGGTGGCAGCGCCTGCTCGTGTGGCCCTGGTTGAAGAGCTGAGTCCTCAGGGCCCTCCCTTCCTCCAGCCACTCCACACCACCATCTCCCTGCTATTATACTGCCATGTGTGAGGTCCGTGTCGATGGGCCTAACGAGCCGCCCTATTAACTAACTGCATGAAATGTACTTTAAAGCCTTGCAGGACATTTGGAGATCCAGAATTCAACAGTGTCATTTCCCTGCCCCACTAACGACTGCCGCAGCTGTCTGGGAGAATGGGGTGTGGGAAAAAGCAAAAATAAACAAGGAAAATAAAATAAACCATTGCTATTGAGACAATTAACCCTGGACTGAAGTAAATTTAAGAGATGGGGCCTCCTTCTCATCTAATAAATTGCCTTGTTTTAAAAAACCTGGACATCTCATCTGTAGTATTAATTTCACTATATATCTAGACAAATGAAAAAAAGGGAAAAAAATCCCCCATACATGCTTGAGTATGCCACTGTTAACCAACATCATGTTTTAAAGGAGAATATAAAAGCATACTGGAAGTTTGTTCTTAAAAAGCATGTAAATTCCCAGCCACAACAATCCTCCAACTAACACCATCCGAGCTCCAAAGAGCCACGGGCTTATACGTTATCCAGCCATCACTCTTATTAATATTCATTAGGCAGGTCTACTTGCATTTTCATAAGCTGTGAAGGTGGCAAAAGAAACAATCAGAATTCTTTAACACACAGGCATTATCAATTCAACATCTGCCAAAGAGGAGTGCATACAGATCTGAGGTTGAAATTCAAATGCAATTTACCTGGGCTAAAGCTGGGCTTCACTTCCCAATACCCAGCAAGCTATTTCAGGTGCTCTCGTTTTATCCATCCCAGCTTTTACATCCCCACAAGTACACTCTCCATTATTTTTACCTTTAAAACATGAGTCCCTCATAAATTCAATCCTTCGTTCCTTTAGCTCTGAGTTCCCTTCTGCTAAAATAGCTTAAGTTCAGTAAGATCACATACATGAATAATACAGCCAAGTTTTAATGCGGTAAACTTGACTAAGCAATTCTGCTTTCTGACTAGAGAATTCATTTACCTACACCCATTTAGTGTGTGAAATCCCTTTGACTGGCTTCATGGAGCAGACCTGTGCAGAAATACAGACTTTCTGACCAGCCTGGGCTAAAATTTAACTCCAAGGGATAAAATAAGAAGTCTCCAAAAGAAAACAACTGCTGTAATTAATTATGTACCCTACTTAGCAAAGAAACCTGCCTGATAATGCTAATGAATTTAAGAATAAACTAGACTTGCGTTTCCAGGATGATATTTATATGCGCAAGGACATGCACCAAAAAAAAGTGTGATTTAGATCTTCTGAGAGTCAGGAAAAAGCATATCCTAATTCTCCCCCAAATCTCCGGACTCAACCATAAATTAAAATGCATTTGCCCACAAATTCACTGCATACTAATTGCTGTCCTTCCAAAAAACTCAGTAAAAAGGCTCGGATCATTTCCAGGATGTGACGCTTTCCTTTCAGCAACTTGCCTGGACTGAGAGGGCTCTCCCATAAAAAATAGCCTTTTCTCCCTCAAAGTCAATGCAGTTCTCCACTGATTTCACCTGGCTTCCAAAAAACTATAAAGACCAAACTGCACCCTCCCTCATGGGGGGGTTGGCAGGATCAAACTTTGCATTTCAGTGGGAATATTCATGGAGAAAGACACTTCTCAGGGCTTGGCAATGGCTGATGCTGGGGGGTACAAACCCTGAAATGGCAAACTTGTCTATGGCTGTGTAACTTCAGATCTGGTGATTAGCTACAGCAAATTTGGCCAAAGCCTGGGGCAGCTGAAGGATATGTCTTCATCCTTGTAAGGCGAGACCCTCGGTGGGTGTCTTAAATAGGATGATGGGATAGACAAGGCCAGGATAGGGCTTTTTAGAACAGGGTCTTCAAAAACCCAGAGAGAGTCAGCTACAAGAAGCCAGCACCCACCTCAGTCCTAACCTGAGCATCTCCTCCAGCCTCTGGTTCAGTCTCTTTCGAGGTCTGAACACATCAAGCACCAAGCACATGTGATGCCTACACAGATACTTCCATAACAAAAGAGACAATCAACATAAAAGATACAATCAACAATCAAGCAAAAGCGTTGAGGTGGCATATCACTTTCAGCACATTTATGGTATGATGGCCATCAATAATTTTCAATGACAGTAACATATAATACATAAATTTTTTTCAATACCAAGCTCAGAATCCCCCTCTCTGCTTCCCCCTTCTTTCTGAACAAAACGCCACATTTCTTTTAGAAAGACCTAAATGAAAGTAGCTAAAGACCAAAAAAATGTCACCACTAACAACTTAAGAAGTAGGAAAGAGCAACCAGGCACATTTGATCTTATTCTATACACAAACCTTTCTAAGATGACTGCTCCAATTAAAAAAAAAAGTCAAATTTATAATTTTGATGATATGAAATGATGAACTTGACTATTATATGCATATATTTTGTTTAATGGCTTCATTTATTTTAATAACAAAGAGAAACTAGATCTTTACAGATGAAAGCTTTATTCCATGGCTTCAGTGCAACTGGGATTTTTAAAATCTGTGATGTTAACCAAAATGTGATAATGGATGTTCTCAAGGGTCCTATTTTATAGCATTTTATGCAGAGCCAAACTATACGCGAGACATTACAAACATCATGTTTAGCCCTATTTTAAGAAAGTAGAACTGACTCCGGCGTCAGAGGCCCCTGTAATTGTTTTCCGTCTGTTTCTCATTCCTCTGAACAGTTACTTGTGCAGCAAAGTCTGGCTGTAGAAATACTGTGACAAAGGCATTAGCTCTCCAAAGACTTGTTATAAAATGATATTGAAAGGCACCACTTGTGGGATTTTGGCTAGGAGGGGACAAGAGTGATTGCAATGTAACTACTTTCTCTATAGCAGGCTGCCTTGAAGGGTCTGTTGACATCCAGAAGAAGAAAGACACAAAAAAGATGCTAAAACAAAAAAGATAAAAAAATGCTAACCCTGCTACCGTTTTTATGTCAGTTGATTCCTAGCATACAGATAATCAGAAACACCTCATCAAACTTGATCATGCTCTCAATCCTTCCGAAGAACTTATCATCTACTCCACTTTCTTTTATTTTTGTAGATCGAAAACAGTCGTTTCAGGCAATAGCGGCACTCATGCGTGTACAGCATTAAGGATTCTCCTGTTTAACACATTTTATACATGCATATACATTTTTACGCAGGCAGAGGTGTGCACGCATATATGGGGGTTGATGTAGTTTTGCAGACTATGTCTCTACCCCCAAAACCAGGGACCTGACCACTGTTTTTTGGGAAGGGAGCCCAAGATGGCAGCTCATGACTAATGGCTGTATCATCCCTGGCTCGGTGGCAGCGGAGCCCCAGGTCTGATCTGCCAAACATTCCCTTCGTCTGCAGCCGACCAGCAGATGTAAGCACATAGGCCCTGTCAGCTTGACATATCATTCCTACGACAATGTCAACGAGTATTAATGTTCAATTATCTGTCCTAGAAATAACCCTCGCCTTCACGCATTGTGTAACTGGGCGCGTGGCACCGCGGTAATCCAAACGACAAGGGCAGAGATGCCCGCGCTCACCCACTCGCTGTGAGTTGGCTTCCCAACATCATGATGACATTGCCTCGCGGTAGCGCATGGACGCCTTCCCCCTCCTTCCTCTCCCTGGTTGTGGGGTTGGTTTTTTTTTTTGGAAGGCATGTCGCAAGGACCACAAAGACCTTTCTTCTCTTTGCATGTTGTATGTCACCCATCAGCATGTTGAGATATGCTCAGAAAAGATGTATTTTGATTTCATGCCCATGCAGAACCACAAGGAGTTTGTCTGCTTTTACAGAGGGCCATAAGCTGCCCATTACCTGGCAGCCTCTCTTCATCTGTTGTGCTCAAGTATACGTATACAAAAATCTCATTCACCATCAAAGCAAATGCCAACAGCAGCTTCTTCCAGGGCTGCCTCAAGATCAACTCAACCCCTAACTGCACGGCTCGAGTAATTTGTCTAAATGAAACATCACAGATTCTCTTTGTTAAAGCAAGTTTTAAACTAAGACCCCCAGTAGAGAGATAATTTGAAGAACAAACCTGAGTTCATTCCTGGCATCTTTTACTACTGTTCAAATACTAAAATCATTGATCAGGTTAAATTTAAATGAGACTCTTGAAGCAAAAACCTTACCAAGTGTTTCTTCTTTTAAATCAGTGTTACAGTCAAATTACCGCTCGTTCCAACAGGCTGTAATGGGGTTTGCATGATTTTGTGTGTGTGTTACTATGGCACAGCTTCCTTGAACTAACATTCAAAGGTTATCGGCTCTAAGTTATGCTTGCTAAGTCTTCTTATACAACTCACAATCAGAGGGAGGGAGTGGGAGGAAGCGGTGTGATAACCAGTGCCAGCGTTGAGATAAAGCCCTCTGCCTAATCTCTGTTTATTTAGACAACCATCTAACCGCAGCACTGGGCATAAAAACAGGCCAGGTGTAGGGCTAAGGGAATTTCTCCTGCCTTCCCATGATTGCGTTATATTTTGGGGCAAAAGGAAGCAGAGCCTTTTTTTTTTTTTTTCCCCAAGATAACTTTGAAAATTTAAATAATCCTTAAGTTTGAGGTTTTGATGTTTGTATTCACTCAGCTCGCTGGGCTTTTTTGCTTTGTTTCGTTGAAAGAGGAGGTATAACAAAGTACATTTTATTCCATGCTTTTGTGTTTCTGGAGGTTTTGGAGAAAAAGGTTTTGCCATATCACAGTTAAGAATGAAGAGCCTGCTCTGAAACATTTCCCACTAGAGGGGATTCAAGGTGTTTGGAACAAATATACATATCATGGGATCAAACTGGAGTAAACTGAATAGCTTTTTAAATGTATTTCCCCCTAAAGAGCTGACAGAGGGGCAGGCACTGAGCACACCTCTGCAGTAGCAGCACTGAAGCTGCTTTGCCAATGCTGAAGCTGCTTTTCCAGAGTGGGTGCCAAAATAGAAAAGCTCTTGCAGGTCAGGCCATAAGAAGCAGCACCGTAAGGCGTCTGGCTGAAGGATAACTGATCCTTCCTCCAGCTTCAGCAGCAATATTAAACTGTGCTGGGAAGCTTGCATGTCAGCTGATGGCTCTATTCCTCCCATCATATGAGCCTAAAGTTGCCTCCAACTTATTCAAACATGTTTTCCCCATCCCCGCCCCCACCCCC
>NW_009919298.1:0-9408 GCF_000696875.1 Nestor notabilis
CCCCGCCGCGTACGTGGTGCAAGCAGCTGATGCTGGCGGGCCGAGAGCGCGTTCCGCTCAGTTAACAAGCTAGCATGGCTGATTTTACATGTTTTGAGGTTTCTTATGTTGTCGCTGTGTGTGTTGACTAACAAACTTGATACAGACACAAGTGTAACTTATGTTATTTTCATGAAAGCTTGTGTTTTCTGGCATTAACTACTCAGTGTGGTGCTATCTGCATGGGTAGATGACTTCCTTTATATGAAAGGAACTTCAGTTTTGCTTAGGTTGTGCCTAATTGAGCATAAAAATACTTTTTTCTGTTTCCTCCAAGAGGCAGGTGCTGGAGGCTAATGGGATACTGTTTAATACTAGTGAAAGGCCTAATGCTGCAAATACTGCGTTGTGAAAAAGATGCCAGTTATAAGCCCTGAATTGAGGGCTTGTAGTGTTGTCCATCCTCATAAGACATCTGAATAAAAAGTACAGCCATCAGCTTACGACATCTATTCTGTCGCCTGTGCTGGTTTCTTCTGTGCCATTTCAGTTCTGTGACATCCCGAGTGCAAAACTGGACATAAAATTCTTGTTCTTGCAGGTTTGTTTTGAGAGAAACTTGCTACTGTTACATGAAACCCATCATGAACAGCCAAGACTGCTCTGTGGTAGAGGTTATCATGGTCACTGTGTTAGTGTTTCTGAGCAAATATCCTGCTTTAACCTGTCTTAAGAGTCATAGAGCTTGGCAAATATTTTGTGTGAAAAATCTTTTTCGTAATGAGTATTGTGTGTGTGTCACAACTGCAAAATACTTATAAAATTCTTGGTGTTGTTACAGCTAGCAGTCAGTGAGATCTTTTGCACCGAAGTGTGGTTCAGAGGACTAAAATAGGCACGAGGTCTTTGTTGAAGAGTGGGGTTTGTCAGAAATTGAGCTAACTCTCAGCTTGAGTTGAACTTTGAGATTTTAAATTTGATTTCAGCTTTGGTTTGTGGTTGTGATGACATCGGAATTAGTGTCATGATGATGGCTGAAAGGTGGCCTACTTCGTATAAATACTTCAGATGCCTTTCCTTCTCTCCTTTTTTTAGGGGGGGATTCCTTTAGAAAGGAGAAGGGTGTCTGCATTTCTAGGTAGGGCCCTGACTGTTCTAGAAGACTCAAGAGGCAATTTATAGGAGAGCAGTTACAGCATGAGAAGGGTTCAGATAAATGCTAGATTTTTAAGATGTGCTACAGTCCAGTAGTTTCTCATGATTTTATACCCAATTTGCTATTTAGATAATATTTGGAGAAAATTGTTTTTAGGCTAAGCAGTCATCTTCTATGCCCCCTTCAGCCTGAGGTCAGAATCATCCAGCCTTCTCTATAGGACAGCCAGAGGTCAGAGTTTACCCTTCTGACCGTGTTGTATTTCTTGCCTTTGTAAACAAAACTTTTCTCTGGCTGTTTCCTTATAGAAGTCTTTAGTTCCCTGTTCTGTATGGTAGATGGACAAAATGAATATGGGCCTCTTTGATCAAGATTTGCTGATCACCTTGAGGAATGGTGATTCAGTGCTTGTACAAGGACATGTAAAGAGCCAGGGTGGGGGAAGCAACCAGAGGACTTGAAAAATAGAGAAAACGTTTTCATTCAAGTCACTGAAGAAAATTGTATTACTTCTGCACCCTCTCTCCCCCCGTTCACTGGAAATTTAAACAGTTCCCTTGCAGTACTTTGATTAGAGTTAGAGTTCAGTCTACGTGATTTGCAGTGGAACTAGCCAAAAGGAGAGAAGAATTTCCTCTTATCTTGACAAGCATCATACAGAGTTAGTGCTCTTTTGCAAGGGAAAATTTGGGGTGGTAAAATAGATCATACAGAAGTCACAAATGATTGATTTTATTACCTTGCAGAGAGTTTTTGTCGAACGTGACAAGGATGGATTGGGTGTTTTGCCATTTTCCTTCTATGGGCTCTTTCTAAAATTAACTTTCTTTACAAAAGTGTAGAATCATATAGAGAATGGGCTGATTATCTCAAGATGATCAGCACCTAAAATCTCCTGTGAGGTGCGGGCACGTAAACAGATTTGTTTGGCTGAAGATTTGTTTTTGTTTTCAGAATATCTAGAATGCTTGGAATACTTCCTGTGGCAGAATGCTAATGCTGCAGTGTCTGTTGGCATGTTAAGTGTTATTTAATTTTGTTTCGAGTGTTAAAAGCTTTTAAAAGAAGGAAGTGGAGAATGGGATTGTTATAAGTGCCTGAAGTATTTGTAGAAGGGAGGAAAGTTCATACAAGGAATATCATCCATAGTTGCAGAATGGAAACTGAGAAAGGTAGCTAGAATACAAGCTTTAGGAAATTTGTATTCAGTGTGGTACTGACAAATACCACAAAAGTGTGTGTGAGAGGCTCTCTGTTTTGGGGGTTGTTCTGGAAGCCTAGTTTGCTATTATACTGCAGTCACTTGTCTGATAAAGTGGAAGATATGAGCTTAGAATATTAATCAGTGTACATGTATAGTGTAAAATATTTGAACTTGTGTATAAAAATAGCACATTCTAAAATTGGTTTAAAGTACTCAGGAAGGCTGTATACTTGTCATGAGAGAAAAGTTGATGCAGTAAATGACTAAGTCTGACATTTCTATGAGACTTTTGGTAAATAGCTGAGATTTCAGTTGCTGATTGTAGCCTGCTGTGTTTTCTTAGCAAGTTTGATTTGGTTTCTTGGCTGGGCTGTGTTGGCAAGGTTTGGTCATGAAGGCTCAATTGCTCTGTTAACTGAAACAAAATATTGGGACAGTTTCAGCTGAAAAATGAAGACAGTGATTATTTTTTGATGATGTTGAGTATAGCAGTGGGTTTTAGAGGCACTGTTGCAGTTCTGAAAGGGCAGATCTTGCCTGATTCACTGGAGGATACAAGTAACTGTCTTAAGAACTATATTTTCTGTATTACAATATCAATTAGGAGATTTCTGTGTTCTGGGATTTTGTGGCATGAGTAGTTTTACATGTTTAAGAAAACATTTTGTTGTTCAGGTGTGAGAATTGTAAGTAAATGTTCAGGGAAGTGACTCTCATCTCAGAAAGTAACTTGTGTTTCAGTGGTACAAATGGATGCTCGGTGGTACTTTGCCGTGGTACAGGATCTGCTTTCGTTGCAGTTTAGTACTGTTGTGTGTTAAGTCTTCCTGCGGACAGGTGAATACAGTAGGATTAATGATTCGTTATTGTCAGCCCAGTCCCTTAGTAGTACTTGTAACTGGTGGTTTTGGTGCCTTGGGGAGCACTTGTGTGTCATCTGTTGCATTTAGGATTCTCTGCTTGAGTGAGAGCAGATGTACTGCAAAATACTTGGGTTGCTGTGCCTGTTGCTGCATTTGCTTCTCTGTGGCTATAAGGCATAGCCCATGGATGTGAGACAAGGCACCTCGTTGGTTGTTTTCCAGTGAGGTGTGAGAGACCTTTTGTTTGTTTGTTTGCTCTTCCCTGACTATGTGGATATGAGAGGGAGAAATTGGGGTTCTGGGTCGGCACTGAAGGGTTCCATATGCTCTTTAGTGCTTGGGTCTGCGTGGTCCTCTTGAAAGCAATTCCTCAACGCATACGGGGCTAAATGCGTTCATGCTAAATGCACCATTTGGCTCACACTGCTCCGCTTTGAAATGTGGCTTCCCCCAAGTAGGAGGCAGTATTTGAATTTGCTAGCTTTGTAGTGAAGCCCTTGGTTCAGCTGGAGGGGCCAGTTTGCTAACTGAAAAGTCTTTAATGCTGTTGGTACAGAAAGTGATGTATGCTTAGGGAAAAGAATGGCTGAGACTAGCAAGTGAAGTCCACAATGACTTTTCTTTAAGCAGCGGTGAAACTTTTCCCAGGAAAATGCATAAAAACATCTTGCTGCTCCTAGATGTTCTTTATCTCTCTGGAGGAGCCAGATATGGGGAAGTGATGTTTATCATCTGTGTATTATTTTACTCATGTTTGCATGCATTGGCACTTAATCTAGATAACTTGTCTGAAGTGACTACTTTAGCTGTCTGAAGTCTCGTTCGTAGAAGCCAGTTGAGTGGGTGGGACATGGAAGCCATGTAGCAAAGTTAATGAGCACTGCAATTTCTTGATTTAATATCAGTTTTAAATTCATCATTTTAAGCACAGTTGAATTCTTGAGTGGCTCACTGAGCCTTTGTGGGCTTCTCTTTGGGAATGCTGACACACACAATCAAATATTAGTTAACTATCTTACAGGGATTTGATCTCCAGTTGTTATGGGCTTTAGAGTGTGTGTTTCCACTGATGTGAATGTACAGAAACCAGCAGTTAATTCTGAAATGGTAATGGTAATTTTGATTGGCAGTCAGACAGAGTATGAAGCAATAATACAGTGACTAAGTTGATTCGAGAATGGTGCGTATTTGATTAGAGCAAAAACAGTGGGTTGTTTTGGATGTATTGGCAATCTTTCCCAAGCTAGATGCTTTTAAAGAGCTAATGCTGCAGATTGACTGTCTATATAATTTATATATATATATGTATTTCTATAATTCCTACTAATAAAATACTTTTTCCTTTTCTTTCTGTTCTTGCCTGCCCCACAACATGACAATTAGTTTTCTGGAATTATGTACTGCTATTGTAAATCAGCCAGCAAGCAGAAGGAGTACTGAATGTTCTTGTAGTTTCTCTAAAAACATCGGGGGTAGGGAAGATGACAATTTACTTTGACTCCGAAATCTATGCTTATAAAAAAATGTTTGCAAAAACATAATAGTTACCTTCAGAAGATGTATGTGGGAAGTTTTGAAAGAAATCCTTTGTTATAAACATTTTTCCACTTTGGGCAAATTGTAAGTATTAAGCTCTTTATAAAGGCAGAGTAATGCAGTTGTTTGTGTGGTGCTTTTGTCTTGGACCAGGTTTCTAGGCTTTTTTGTGTGGGTTTTTTCTTTTCTTGTCTTTTTTTGCCTATCCCAGTTTGTTTTAGAATGTTGCGCTTTTTTTAACCCCTCCCCAATACAGCATAAGATAATCCGTAATCTTTGTTTTACCAGAAGAATTCTGAGCTCTCTTTTTATGTACTATTTTGCTAGGAAATATTTTAACTATTCATTCTTATATTTGTCTTAGTATTAGTCAATCAGCTACACCACGTTGGTGAGCTTTTACATTGTCTTGGAAACTGGTGTATTTTGGTGGACAGCTTGATTATCACTTTGCATTCAGCCTTCAGATTTGTCCACTGTGATATCATACTAAAAAAGGAGAATACAGCTTCGTACACTGCTTTTCCATTACTGTCATATGAGTTTATGGGTAACTGACTCATGTATAGAAAGACAGGCCATGTTAAGGAGTAAAGAAAAGGGAAGGAGACAGTTGATTAAAAAAAATATGTATAAACCAAACTCTGTTCTGACTTAATAACACTCGTGGTGATATTTCATGGAGACTGGAAATAGCTTTTCAAGTGGCAGAATTTTGTGTCTCTTGCAGAATTTTCAATATCACTTTTACAGTGATCCTGAAAAACAGAGTTGAGAAGTGCCTGCCTTTTTATCACTTTTACATAAAATGTCTGTAGCCACTAGTGATATATAATGAGATTTTTGGTAGATTTCCAGTCTCCTTTTCTCTAACAGGTGTTTATAATCCAAAGAGAAAAACTGTCATTGGACTTTGTCAGACTTGTCATACAAAATGTCTTGCAGGACGTTATGTACTTACGTAACCTGAAAAAGAATGTTTTGGATCCTTTTGTTCTTTTTAAGAAGTAGACTAATGCCAGTAACTTGGGCTTTTGGCTGAATATTAAGTTACCTGATGTTAATGTGTTTCAGTTGAAGGGTAGAGCTGGATAAAACTGGTGGAAATTCAGTAGGCAAAATGAGGCGAATGATCTTGGAAATACTGCAGCTCAGACTCATGTGTATGTGCTAATACAGTTTTCGTTTTTGCTTCCCAGATCATATTTATCAAGTTCCGAGTACGACTCAGTTGTTGTTAAAAATCTTTGCTATCTCAAGTAATAACTGAGTGTTAAAATAGTCATAGAAGGGAACCATTGAAGAGCAGTACAGAGTTCTCTGCAGTGACTGCTTCCTGTTGCTCTTTGCCCAGTTGAAGACAAGCCGTGAGTAGTCTTGTATGAATTTGTGAAGAAGTAATTTAAACCCCAAATGGTATTTTTTTGTGTATTTATTTCCAATTTGGGAAGCAGCATGTAGTATGGGAGTCTTAATGTAAAAAAAAAAAACAAAACCCATATAAATTCCCTCTGGCATAGAATGGAACCAGGAGGTGCTTTTTCTTGCTGCGTAAAATGCAGCTTTAATATTCCCCCCCCCAAGTATTTCAAAAAGGAGGATTGTGTTGGATTGGTATTTTCTTAAAAACTTAATGTTTTTAACAGATACGGCTATTTGGAAATAATGGTTCCTGTTATGTGATGATACTTTCCTCCTTACTTGTTCAGCATGATAGATCAGTTGAATCGCACCACACTGTGCATCCTGCTACTGAAACAGCATATTTCCTCCCCCATTGAGCAGAACAGTCTTTAGGCTTTTGTAATGATGCTCATGTCATAACTGCAGCTTTTCTAGGCATGAAGACCTATTGCTTCATTACTGAAAACTCCCTCTAGCCCTGTGTTAAGATGCCTGTGTTTTATCCTTAATGAATATGATAACACTAAACATCTTGAGCAATTAGTATTGTGAAAATAGATTCTGCTTTGTATTTTTATATGTTATTCTCGAGTCTTGCTTATGCATAAAGATTATACCCATTTTATGTCATGGGACTGACTAAACAGAAATGATGGGCTCATGAGAATGACTTGTTGCTAGAAGTAGACTTGTGAATTCCACTGACCTGGATACATTGGTAAAGTGAGAAAGCTGCTTCATAAGAAGAATTCAGAAAATTGGGATGTTACAAGAACTTTTGGAAAAGAAGTCCATGCAGTAGCATCTTCCTCAATAAAAGCATTCTTTGTTCCACTCAGGGTATATGTTGGTGTGGTAGTTCTGTAAGTCTTATCAGTACTTTTTATTTCATATGTATTACTTCAATACCTTATATGTAAAGATAACTGTGTGATAAGAAATTACTGATTCTACATCATAGGACTTTTTTGGGATCGCTGTCCTCGCTTTAAAGAGGAAACGTGTAAGACCTGATTCTGTAAATGTTTTTTTCTTGTGCCTAGTGATTGTGCTATAGATACCTCCGTTAAATGAACTGTTGTAATGTTTTAATGTCATCAACATCTGTCTTGCGTTCTAGTGTAAACCTGTAATTTTTATGCCACCAGTATATCCATTCGGAACTAATGACTTTGCTTTGTTGTGGCAGGTGCCACAGCACTACTCCAGTGCTTAAATTTGCTCTTGGGAATGCTTCTGAATTGGGAGGCTTAGACAAGTTGCTCGTTGGTTTCATGAGGATGCACTGGCAGCATGCATTGCCAGTGAGACCTCTTACTTCAGTGCTTTTCTTCATTGGTTGATATATGCATGAAAAAGAAAACCACAGAATGCTTGAATGAACATGCTGCTTAGAGCTGGTAGTAAAGGTACCATTTGTATGAATGGTAGATAGGAAGATGAACGATTGTAGTCTAACAAAGGCTGATATTTGGAATCACAGAATTCAGTCTCATGGGTAGGGGCTAACAGCTGGCTCTGTTTGGGCTCTTATTTTTATTTTTTCATTTTCTGGCTAGTGATTCAACTTCAAAGATAAGACTCCATTGAGCCAAATGGTTTTGCAGTACAGCTTATCTGATAGAATGTTTTCCAGATTCCCAATAAAATACTAGCTATTGCTGAATCTTAACATGCACCCTCCCTATAATTTTCCTTCAGAAAATTGCAGTAATTTCTCAATCAGTAGAAGAAAATGGAGTGCTTAGACTAAAGGGGAATTTGACACAATTGGAAGAAGATCTGAGACTTGTATTCCTGGAAAATTGTCTGGCTTTATTTTTCCTTTGAGTAATCAGTTTTTCCACTCGCCTATCTTCCCTAAAACCTTAGAAGACGGTCAGATTGTTATAGAAGGTACTATCTCATTCTCCTCAACCTGTCAACAGTTGAGCTGATCTTTATTGGCAAATTTGAGTATCTTCAGTTACAGATTTTTCTGAGAGGAGAAAAAACCCCATATAATCATCTCCTGTTTCTTTTAATTTGGGTGTCGGTGTACAGGTCAACTTAGAGTAGTTCAGAATAATCTTCTAGCTCCAAAGAATTTAGAATCCAGTATGTCTCTATTTGGACCTTTGAAAGAGAGATAAATCCTCATGTAAGCCCCTGTTTATGATGGATTTGTCCTTTGTCCAAACTCTGGAATGCACCTTGAGCACCCACTTGTAGACCATTGTACAGTTGAGGGTTATTTCTTTTAGTTTGGGAATGGATTTATGCCTTCCTGTTGTCTGTGAAAGGTAGTGGTGAAGTAGTGTTTTCACATTTCCCTGAAAGTTACCATTACAAGGTTCTTTCCTTACTATAAGTAGATGGGTGATCTTCAGCTGCTGTAAAGGTGACCGGTTGGAAAGATGCAGGTACTCCTCTGCGGCTGTTCTCTTGGCTGGTGTGCCTGTGGGGCAGGCAGAATTAAACATATCTTTATACATTTTTGTGACGTTCATATAGAAGTAGCTCCTTATTTATGTTTCTCCTCAAATTAGAAGTTTTGAGGGCATATAGTCTTTCCTGGCCTTTTTTCTTCCTTTTTATGTTTTTTGGTTAGTCTTGCAGTGCTGCGTGTCACTAATGGGATAAGGCCAGAATTTCATGTAGAGGGTTTGGGGTATAATTGTGCCATTTTTCTATGTTTTAAGGAGTCCAACTACTACTGAATGTAGATACCATTCACTTCAGTCCCTGTAGGTGGCATTTTTTGTTGAATGCAGTTCTTAGTGCACTATTTGCCTGCTGGGACTTTTGCCTTAACTGACTGTGATAATTTTTTTAATAATCCCCTGTGATACTTACTTGGTGCTGAATTTGATGGATGGTATTTTGAGTGTTACAAAGCTTTCCACTAACATTCTCTGCTTGCAAACTTTTTCTTTCTGAGCACCAGCCAGAATTGAAAGCAGACTGCAAACTTAAGACTTTGGTGTTAGGGGTGGTGTTGTCTACAGACTGATTTGGATACAGACCTTCTGTAAGTGATGAGTTTTATGAATAAGGAAGATGGTATGTGGCCTGCATAACTTAACTAACTTGTTCCTCCATAGATTGTTGTAATTGTATTTGCTGCCAAACCCTACAACTCCTGCCTGGAGGTCAGTTGCAAAATGTCTTTCCTGCAGATTGTGGGTGACATGGACAATGGGATTGAGTGCGCCCTCAGCAAGTTTGCCGACGACACCAAGCTGTGTGGCGCAGCTGATATGCTGTAGGGAAGGGATGCCATCCAG
>NW_009919299.1:0-21192 GCF_000696875.1 Nestor notabilis
ATAAATATGTTTCTATATATGAAAAAACTTTACAGATGAACTAAGAAAACAGTTAAATTTTAACAATAAGCTCACAAATAGAAGTAATAAAAGACAAACAAGGCTCACAGGAGAAACTTGCAACTTAAAGCCAAGATCCTGAGTTTTTGTAATGCTTCAGGTAATGCTGTAATAATACAGGCATCAATTAGGAAGTGTAAATAACCTATACCTGCACTAGAGATTCGTATAATATTTCTAACCTTTACCTGCACTAGTGATTCATATAATATTTCTTGGTATTGCATTTTTCTTGATAACATATCAAGAAATTTTAAAGAAAATTATAATAGTTACTGATACATTAAAGTGCATTTACTTTTTAAATGGTTGGACAATTTCTCCATTTCTACTGTTTTTAAAATTTGTCTTGACATCATTTATTTTACATGATTTAGAGTTATCTTCACCCCTCTCATCTTTGAAGTATTATTTGGATAAGGAATTACTACTGACTTTGTTTAAACACAGTTCTAACCAGCCACAGATTGGTAAAAGAGAAAGGAATATAAATGGGTAAATACAATAGGGTTTTTTTAAGCCTGTAACCCACAAACTCGTCTGACAACTGACTACTGATTCTGGAGAAGTACTTACTAAAATATTTTCCTGGGACCTCCACATCGAGGACATTTCTCCTGTTCTGTTCTCTGCTTTTGCTTTTCTCCCACACCTACCATTTCCAGCCCTCCCTCATCCAAAGAACTGCTCCCATTCCTGCACATCCACTCTAATTTCTACTCACTGATGTACCCAGAGCTGCCTGCGATAGCTGAACTGGCATTTGCAGCCTTATCGGGAAAGGGATTTACTGAACACAAAATATCTGAAATGAGGACACTGAGCAAAACTGAACAGCTTTCTCTTCTCACCAGCAGATGGAACAAATATCAGATAGAAAAAAAGCATCACGGGTAATGTCATAAAAGATGCTTTAGCAGGAAGGTTCTCCTCAATTGCATATTTGGTCCTTTAGAAGAGTTCCTCTCTCCCATCCCTTTCTTTCATTCCAGGACTAAGATAACAATGAAAGCACTTTCCTTCAAGTTTTAGTACAAAGGGAGAAAAACATATCAACCTCTCTCGCTCTCCTCCCTAACCACCCATAGCTGTAATCCGCTTCCTCAGTTATGTAAATATTGTGTGCGTGTATGAATATGTGCAAATTTCCCTTTCAGAAGAATTTATAGCACAAGAAACCCCACAAATTATTTCAATACTTTCTACTGGAATTGCCAAAGGCCCTCTCCATTTGTATATCAGTTACTGAAAAGTACAAATTGCAGACAAACATAATGCTTGTGTCAGTAGTTTTGATCCTTGCTCGTTTTTTGCCATCTTGATACTTGCTCTCATTGGGTTAAATACTGATGTGAGAACAATGGTTTTAGCTGCTAAGTGGGCACAAGTAAAATGCATTTGCAACCATAATGTAAGCTCAGTTTATCTTCAAAAGTCTGAAGGCAGACAGCTGCTTCAGCATACCTTACCAATTCTGAAACATCAGGACTCTCCCACCAGGTAAGTCTGTCAAGCCTAAAGAGGTACTTGGGAAAAACTGCAATAAGGTAAGATAGTAATGAAAGAGAGGAAAAAAGGAGTATTTAATTATAGAGGAAGTGCTGACAGAGACCAATTTTAGAAGGCAAGGAACCGTATCTGCAATAAACACCAAACCATCTGGAGGTGATATAAGTAATAGGCATTTTTAAAATTCAGACTGCTAAAGATATACCTCTTGATGCCAGGAATTAATGTGTATGCACAGTTCCGTTAAATGGATAAGAGTTACAGAACTTTTTAGTGGGGGGGAGGAAAAATGACAAACCAGACCCCTAAAACAATGATGATCAATGTGTCTTCTAGACACTGTTAATTACTTCAATTATTCTCAGTATTGATCAAGTTATAAATATCAATAAATGCTTCCTGAATGGTTACGGATTTCTATGTGCTAATATACACTGATTAGCCTGCAAAAAAGTTACCTGCAGGACAAAATATCACAGCATCTGAGGTACCAACTGAATAGAAAAGCTCTGCTTCATTTCAATAACTGGCACACTGGAGCACAAATAGCAACACTTAGAGCTGATCACTGCACAAGCACACTGACTTGAGGTAAACAAGACTAACAGTAGTCCTGATTTAGAGAATTCTGTTCTCCACGTACTACTGTGTCCACTTCAAAATAAGAACACATTTTCAAACTATTTCAAAGCACTAAAGAATTGACATACCCTATACAAAAGATTAAATAAAATATTGGTATCACATATGTGAAACGGTTTCATTCAGTAATGTAAGTGTCATTTTCCTTCATTCTGCACTGTCTTTGTGAATAGAAGCTTCTGAGAACTCGTGAAAAAAAAATAAAAATCAGTCAATACGCTCAATATTCTACATGAAACCCAGCTTTCTCTTAAAAGAGACCGCATTTACAGACCTTGTCACAACAAGGTCCTTGATGCTATCGAAGCAATTTCAAGATACTTTAATCACTGGCAAAACTCAGTAACTTGACAAGAGAAATTTGGGCCAGGAAGAGTTCAGTAATTTGAAAGGAAGGTTATTGAGTGATGTAATTTCATTTGGATGTGACTGAATCCAATTGATCTAGTTTCTGCAATGCGTATCTTCCCTCTGCAGCTGTCTCTATCTGATTCAGTGTGCAAGTGCAAGGAGTAACTATCCTTTTCCATTCAAAGCAAAACTCTTTCTTCCTCCTGCTATTATTTTGAAAGAGCATACATGGAGAGCATTTTCAAGTTTAATCTCTGTACTCACTGTAAGAAAAAGTATACTCAACTGAATTCCAACGCATGAATTCAACCGAATCTTGTGACTGCTAGCCTAATCATTACGTAGTTAAAAAACAGGTTGTTAGAACGTATTTGTCATTATTCTTATTATTAACTGAAAATACTGAGTTAGGGCTTGCATAACGAAGTCATATGACACTAAAAACCTAATTCTCAATCCCAACTGCACAACATCATGTGATCTACACTGTAACAGACTGTATTTATGTTCAGTTGCGTACTGAGATGCATTCAAAAGAAAAACCCAAAAACTGCTTGGTATGCAATGACCATAATAATTTATAAACACAGATATGATATATACGAACTCATATCTTCCCATACAAGTTTGATTTCCACCAGTTTTAACAGGAAAGAGGTGTACCAGTAGGAACCTCATAATTAAAGTTAGTTTTAAACAGCATAAATTTGAAAGAAAAAAAAAACTGTGGTATAGATGGGGAGTTAACAAAGCCTCGAAGATGAATGAGTGGGCCACTATCCATGGATCCTGTCCATGTAGGTTGCTGCACTGCTAAACATTGGACACCTTGTTTACGTCTCATCAGAGCTAAGGGGAACACTGACATTGATGTGCACCTCAGACTTTGAGAGATTTACATGTGTCAGTGTATTATTTAACAAAGATATTTCTTCCAAAGCTCAGTACAACTTTTCCAACTTGAGTCATTTTGTCTCTCATTTAGGAAGTGATCTTTCTCAGATACTTGGATAACTGAATATTGATGAATAGTGTAATCATCATTATATGGTAAGGAAACTATAGCTGAATCAGGATGTGGCAATCAATGTTGCCAGCAATATATAGCTGGCAGGCCAGCTAAGTCAGCCTTCACTCACTCAGCCTTAGCCACAGGCTGCGCACACAAAACATGCTTGACCAACTTAAACACGACTAGCTGACTTAAAGACAAAACTCTGAGCTTTCCTCAGATAACCTAACTAGCAATGAAAATGGAACCAAAAATCAACTGCCAGTCCTTCAGTCCCTTCCCAGCTTCTTGTATCACAGAAGATGATACGAGTTCTCCTGCAATTCAGTTTTTCATGTCTAATCTATATACTTCAAAGTGTTAAGAGTTTGTGGTATTTATAGTGTCAGGAACATTCAAGGCTGCTCTGAAGGAGCATGCACTCCAGACATGACCATTGGAACAGTTACAGAAAAAACACAATGTGACCCTCAGCATCCACCGCTTTGCCTAATCCCAAAGCAGGCTGAAAGGGCTTTGGATTCTGTTGGATTCTGGGAAGATACAAAGTATCTTCCCAGTAAAATTCTCTCACATAAACCATGTCTAATTAAGACTTAATCTATCAGTAAAGTAAGTCAACAGCATAAACTCAGCAAAAACATTTAAATTTTATATATTACACAATTTCTTTTTATTGAACTACAACTCACTACATAAGAACTGTGTATTTCTTAACTACTGTATAAATATACTAACACACCATCAATTTCTGAGATCAAATCTTTTATTGGAAATAAAAATATAAACTTTCAAATACAGAACTGGCTTTGATTGATTATTATGACTGTTATTAGGATATACTGTGAGAAATCTTTTAATACAATAAATTAGATTAAAAGAGACTTGATATAAAAATATTAATAGAGGAGTCTTTTAAATCAAGCCTAAAGTTGTTTGCTGTTGTTGTTAATATCATTTATTTTTTACAAAAGAGCAGATGAAGAAATTCTGGCAGGCTGGCTCTTTAACCCTGCGGATGGATGGGTTCTGACAGGAAAATCTAAATTTCACTCCACTGTCTAAGTTGTAACACTCAACAGTCACCACCAGGGTCTAAATGAGTTGCAAATCCACTGGACTGCATGGTTTTCATGCTGCTGTTAATGAAAATGCAGGCCAAAGCCAAGTTAGCCATCAGTTATTGATGGTTTATTGGTATCTCTGAGGCATTCAGAACCTCCTGTGTGACTTCAAAATGTTAAAATCTAAGCATGACTATCAGAGCACCAGAAAACAAGCCAAAGTAGGCACTGTTTCCTGCTCAGCTGCTCTATCAAGCACATGTCCAATAATAAGTGTGAGCTGTCCTGCTGTAGGTAACTGTAACTTCATGCAACTGTATTAGTCTGCTCAGTGCAAAACACACATTCAGGGCTAACAGATGGGTATTTTTTTCTTCCTTTTAAAAGTAATTTCTTGTTCAAGAAATGTTTTTTCCTCCCAAAACTCCCACTCCTAGAAACCTTAAAACTGTAACAGTTCTAATCTGAGCCATTCAAGCCTTTACAGCATCACATGGAACCTCTTTACCAAGCTGCTGTGTATCAGAGCCCAGGTCAAAATTTGTAATGCACTTGTTGCTATCGAAATAAATTAAGATCAGGTTTTATTTATAATTTACATTGAAAAGATTAATAGCAGTACTGAAACCTTATTACGTACAGGAACATCGTGTCCAGAGAACAAAGGGAGGTGTAAGTACAGTCTCTCATCACTGCTATGGTTTTAAAATTACAAAAGAATTTACTACTTTGTAACAAAGACTACAAAAAGCTGCAACATGGCTTTGCAAGAGGAAACCTTGGCTTGTCAAAGGTAATGCTACGCAGAACCCTGCAGGTGGCTGTCATGAAAGGGAAGATTATCAAGTGACAGAGGGACCATTTTTCATATAAAGTTTACTCAGAGCTCAGAGAAGCACCTCATTGCACTGTACAAGAGATGAGGAAATCCAGCAGAAGGTCTGTTTGATTAAGCAAGAAGCTTTTTACTGAACTAAATGTGCAAAATGAATGGCAGTAAATTTGAGAATGCAAAACCCCAGATGGATCCAATAAGAAACAGAAAGGATTTCTAAAAGAACGTTAGCAGTGAAAGGAAGTTCAGAGAAAGTACAGATAGGATTTCACCTGGTAACACAGAAGGGGATGATGTACTTGATGCCTTTGTGCTTAATGCCTCAGTGCGCACAGTGAAAACTTGCTCTTAGACCTCCAGCAGTGTGAAATGGGAAAGATGACAGCCAACAGCATGAAAGAAGTAAGTCGGGGCTACTACATTTCAATATATTCCAATCCATGGGGATTATCCAATGGGTCTGAAGGGATGCTTGTTACCACAGCTGAGCTCCTGTGTAAGATCTAAGAAACATCATGACAACCAAAGCAAGTCTGTCAACTGAAAAATACTAAGCCTATCTTGAAGATTTAAGACATGCCCATTAGAAAAAGGTAGTAAGTAGGACCTAGGAAATCACAGGCCGCATCACCCCTGCCCTGGGAATGATCAAGGAGCATGATCCCTCAGGATCCATTTTCAAACACAGGAAGGACAAGACAGTTATCCAGAGCATTCAGCCACGATTAACAAGAGTAGATGAGTTGCTCATGTTTGAAATGACCACAATGAAATGACTGGCTACGTGAAACAGGGAAGAGCAGTCACGGTCACATACCAAAATGTATTCAGCGTAAGGCTTTTCAAACAGTCCCCTAGAGCACTTTCCTTCCCAACTTAAGTACAAGGCTGGATGAATGGGTTAAAAGCCAGCTGGACTCAAAGAACAGCAAGACAATAGCTTGAGATCTAGATGGTGTCCAGTAACAGACGAAGTACCACAGGCGGTGATTTTGGGGCTAACAGAATTCACTAAATAATCATTATAATGATAACCTCTTTACCTTTCAGAACAACACTATGTTAGGAAAGGTGGATGACACATTGAACAGTAAAGCTCCAATCCAAAATTTGCTAGATTTCTAAGTGCTGTCCAAGACCAATTTATGATCAGTCACATTGTGCATAAATAGTAAAATATTCAGCCCCTGATGTCATCCTAAATTTCAATAGTATTTGACACAATAAAAGCCCTTTTCTTTGATTAAAAGGTGATTTTATGTTCCATAGAAACCTAGATACTATAAACCAAATAAAAGTCAGGAAAGGTTATAGGGGTAAGTTGTGTAACTGTGAGCATATCTAAAGCATATTTGTAGCCATCAAAAAAACCCAAAAAACAACCAAACAAATGACAAGAAAACCCAAACCTGAAAACTAGTATTATATGTGTAAATTTACAACTCCACAGTAAAGTTTTTACACATGAAATGGTCTAAGTAAAAAGCTCCCAGATACTTTGTATTTTGTTTGTAAACACAAGTCAGAAATGAAAAGCAGGGAAAATATAATGAATTCACTTGCACAGTACATACACATCCCTTTAGGTTGAAATGCACGTTAACACTGGATCATCTTTTTGTAAAGGCCAGAAAGATTTTCAAACTGATTGACAGATACACAAAAGCTGGGAAGATGTGCCTCAAAATATATTTGCTTAACTTACAAGACAAATATTTCATATATTCCATTATAATTTCATAATTCATTTTTGGTCTTAATTTTTACAACTTTCTACACCAAAAATGACAGTTTTCTAGGTGAAAAAGGACTCGGAATAGAATAAATCTGAAATACACAAAAGCAGGCATTACATTTCCTTTTCAAACGAGTTCTGGAACATACAATATTTAGTAACAGCTTTTTCAAATGAAGCATGAAGTTAACCAATATGTATAAACAACAGATACATTTACATTTGTATCATAATCAAGCTATATACAAAAAAAGTCTCACACAGCACTTTCAGAATTAGACAAAGTATTTAGAACAACAGTTCTTATAACATGGTTCTTCTATGCCATGGCTGAAAGTGTGCATGTAAATAAAATTCAGATATCACCCACAGATCTCAAAAGCAGTGACAAAGATTAGTTCTATGATAAACAAAAATCTATTAATAACATCTAAGACAATGCCAGAAGTTTGGTAAAAGTATAATGAGAAGATACTCTATTTGAGGAACTTTATGCTAAGTATTATATAAATAATTTCCAAGAGAACTAAACAAATAACTCCACCATGATCTACACTGCAACATGTTTATTTAAGATTTTTCTCAAATAATTTAAAAAAGGGCTGTCAAAAATTATTTCATTAAGGCAAAAATGGAAGTTGAGAGTTTTTGCATATTTTTCACAATGCCATTATCACATAACTGTATCACTGAATATTACTTTCAGCAGGTACATCAACAACATCGTGCAGATAAAGCATGAAGGGTGGTTTATTTCAACTGAATCAAAAGATGCTGTAACCTCTTTAGGCAGGAAAATAATATTTTATTTGTAATATATATTCTCATTATATCTTGGCAGTAAAATCTACGTGAAATAAAACTAAAGCAGAACAAACCAACAGGGTGAACTGATGCCTCACCCTATGCCATGCTGGGTGTAAGGTGAATGTAATTATTTTTTAAGTTTACCAGTTTCCTAAACCTTTATTACTGCTGTTGTTGGGCACTTTCAGCCAGATCTGCTCCAAAGTGTACAGTTCTTCTGCAACACGCCAACAAACACAGCATTTAGTCCATGCAGAAATGAAACTACTTTTAAAAGCAATTAGCAACAGGCTTAAATGCGTTTCAAACAATACACTTATACACATTTCTGTCTTCAGAACATGAATTTGGGAAGAAAAATATGAAATAAAGGACTGTACATCATTCTGCATGAATTCAGAACTACAGAGAACAGATTTGGCTTTTTGTCTTTTTAATGTTCATGGTCATTCTGAAATGCCCTTGCACCCTCCCTATTCCTATTCACTATTTTTGTCCTCTCAAGAAAAAATAAAAACATCTCAGAATGTGAATGTACTGACCCATTGGAATGACAGACATACGAAAGGTAAAAATGATAGATACAAAGAAGCTAAAGGATTTGATTTTGATTTTCAAGAAAATTGCAAAGTGCTTGAATCTGTGACTGTGATCACCTGATTTCTGAGACCTTTCCCATTTTTTTTGAGAACAGAGAAAAATAAAAGTATTCCAAATAAGGACTTGACTATTTTATCTATTTTTAATTAACTGGTCAAGATAGATGAAAGATAGCACGTAACAACAAAGAAAATACATAAAAGCTTAAACCAAGAATTTCAGCAAAAAAAACCTTGCTTATGAAGGATTAATAATCAATACATACTTGATTAGTTGTCATAAATGCAGTATTTTTCTGGTTTTAGAATAAAGTGTTTCTAAGTATGCAAAATTAATACATTGTAACTATAATCACATAAGCCATGCCAATTATGATTTAGCACTGGTTTTTCATTAGTGCTTCCTGTTCATACTTTTTTTTAAATTAACACTTTCTTTTTCAGATAGCTTTACTAATATTTTTATTAATCAGTAAAAAAATTTCAGCAGAACCAGTCTCTATTTAGTGTACTTAGATATTTTTGTATTTCATAGAGTGATGTATATGAACATAAACAAGCACCTCAGAGGCCACTTTGTCTAGCTTGTGTTCTCTGCCTCTCAATTTGTAAGTGAATTGGACAGATGCTGTTTTAAAGAACAGTTCATCTCCTATGACACTGCACATGCTGATGCTCAAATATACCACCAGGAAGCTAACAGGAAAAGAAAAAAAACCCACCAAAATACCTTGAGGAAGGATTGGAGATGATAAAGGTCTTCCATCCATGTATTTTCAAAATAACGAGTAAGTACTGGAGGCATTTCACAATCATAATAAATAAACATCCTCTGCCAGAATACCATTACAGTAGCTGAAAGTTTACTAAGATGTCGTTTTCCAGTCACTTCCCCTCTCAGCTTCACTAACTTGTCTTAACCATAGCAAACCTCTCGTTTCCGCAGAGGCTTCCTATCCACAAGTCCCTCTCCATGGTTGTTTAAACAGTTTCAGTATTATCCCCCTTCTGACTGCCATCCACAGAGTTTTCTTGTTCCAGTGCCTTTCTCTCACCAGCCTGACTTTCTTCTTTCAAGTCCCGGAGCTTGAAAAGTCTGGATTTTGCTGCTTCTCCACATGACCTTACCACTGTCTCTCAATTCTGTTTCTGCACATTTACCATCCAAACTCAGGTCCTTCTCCAGCTCACCAGTCTCAGTCCCACCAACCTCCGTACTTGGCTGTGAGTACCAGTCTTTTTGCCCAGAGAATCACAGCTCAAGAGTTTGTCTAACCCAAGGCCCTGTTCATACAGCACATCATCATAACTTTGGAAGAAACAAGACGTAATACAGCAGAAAGCCAAACTCTGCTAGGTAAGTAAATTTCATTGCGCCTGTTGATTTGAAATAGTATACATTAATGATTCAAGAAACAAACAAACAAACAAAAAAAAAAAAACCACACAAAAATTAAAACCCCTGAGAATACAATGGAGAATTTGAAGATGACGATTCAGCAAGATCAGGACCAGCCTGAGCCAAGAACAACAGAAGCTGAAACTTCTTCACCTTATCAACGACTGCATGACCAGCAGATTCATCAGCCATCTGCATTCATACTACGTGTATGATGAGCATACTAAAGCTTAGACTAGCAACATGCTAGTCCGCACCAGAAGTGAATATGTAATTGTTGTGTATTCTTGAGTTGTGTACATTCTGCTCACACCCCCCTGTGAATGACAAACAATGAGTGAAGTGACCCAGGAGAGGTACACACCTGCCCACATTCAATGTCCCATTTTATTCTTCTCAGCTATTGTAGCACTTGTTCACTCTGCATTTGAATCAAACAGACTTCAAATCACCAGACACTGACACATTGTTGACCTCTTTGTTCTCAATTTCTTCACAAGTCCTTTAGCAACTTAGTGCTCGAAGGACAGGGATAAGCATGCTCAGCTGGCGCACAGCAACTCAAAGCACAGATGACAAAAGATCTAAAAACTGTTGTGCTATGACTCTGCTAGTTATGAGAAACTATTCCATTCCCAATATTCTTAAAAGCTTCCAATTTTCCAGATTTCATCAAATTGACATGGATATATTTCTTCTCTGTCCTTGGGATAGAAAGAGAGGTCTTTGCCAAAACTCAATTTACTGATCAAAGACTTTGATTCAACTTTTTTCTTAAAGGCCTATATGTGTGTAAGTTGGGGAGAGGGTGTTGTCATAAAGTTTCAAAATAAAAGTACCAGGTCTTTTAATAATATAATCTTACGTGTTTTCTACGGTAAGAGGACCAACTGAAAAAGGGGAAAATATTTAAGTTTCAAGTATTATATACTGTAAACTTAATGTACATTTCCTTTTCCACAAGATGCAAAGCATGTGTTACAAATACCCAGCAATCAAATGAGCCAGCAAGGGCAAATTTCTTTTTTAAAGTGTCATTTTCTTTCAGAAAAGAATCTGGAGGAAATGACGGTAAACACGAACATAGCACATGCTTAACACTGCTTGAGATCATACACTGACCGCTCCAAATACACATACGTGTGTGCAGATACACTTATCAACAGTCTACACACAGTTATGAGATACTATCTACAAGGTGAAAAAGAGGTCACAAGGGTTTTGGTAGAGCTTAGAAATGAACAGCTAACTCGCACAAACTGTTCAGAACTAGGAGCTCTATGAAACAAAAACCTTATGATTAGTACTCTTCTATCACTCCTCAGAAAGCCAGCTCACGTATTCCCACTTTTGTTTTGAATAAAGGGGGAGATCTTAACTCTTAGCATCTGTAAAACCTGCACCAACAACCCCATTTTGTAAGGTACACCACTACCCACCAGAAGGGATGCAAAGGACAACTTACAGGGTGACAAATCTCCTGTCCTCACATTCTCTGTCCCTCAGGAAAGGGACATTATCACTCTAGTGTAACACTGCTAGACTTTCACCTCTAGCACTTTTAACTCATTCTTTGTAGCTAAGAAAATGTGAGGAGTTTTAGGTATGACATTATAAATAATTTTATGATGCAGCTCTTTTAATGCAATTTGACAGGTGCCCACTGAAAGCCATTGTTAATTCACTGAATTTTGAAATGCATTTTGAAAAGTCACTTTTCAAAGAAAGCAGGGGAGGAGTCTGGAACTCGGATGTCTTGTCTTAACTTACATAGTGGAGCCTTCCACCAAGAGATAAAACTTTCACTGGAAAATCGTAAGCATTAGCACTGGTGGTTCTCTAGTATGTTGCTCAATGAAGTAATCTGTGAAATTACAACTACAAACTACAACTTTGACATGGTTTACCAAAGACATGGATTAAATAAGAAATAATAACCGAAATACTTTCTCATCCTTAAGTACTCACTATATTGACTACAGGAAGATGTTTCTTTTATAACAAATCGAATTTTGCCTGTGATACGTAATAGATTTTTTTTATTTTTCTAATGGTTTACTTCTATGAACTACAAATATGCTTTATTCATAAACTCAGCACTGGTGAAATCACACCTGAAGCACTGTGTCCAGTTCTGGGTTTCCCAGTACAAAACCCATAATGGAGTTACTGGAGCGAATACAGTAAAGGGACCATGAAGAAGATTCAGTGACTGGAGTATGTGTCATACAAGGAGCAGCTGAGAGAGCTAGTGGAAGAAAACAGATTTCTTAGTGTTCCAGTGAAATGATAAGAGGCAATAGGCAAAAACTGAAATAAAGGAGGAGGAACAAACAACACAAGAAGCTGCCCAGAGAGGCTACAGAGACTCCATCCATGGAAATACAAAAAACTCAGTAAGATATTGCCCTGAGTAACGTGCTCTATCTGACCTTGTTTTTGAGTAAGGGGGCTGGGGACTAGACCAGCCCTAGAGGTCTTCTCCAAACTCTACTCTGTGATTCTGCTTTTAATAAAAGCATCAATGGTTTAGAAAGCATTTCAGAATAGAAGAAAATTAAAGTCCTGCCGTTTGCTTATTGTTCTTTAATGTGGAAAACTAAGATTACCACCGGAGTTTTAAAAGCCCGCTGGTTTTCTTATCTCTTTTTCACAGCAAGTGTTATTAAAAGAACTGTCAGTAGGTACCAGCAGACAACAGGCTGTTTTTATGTAAATTTAAACAATTTTTACTAAGACTGGTTTCAAAGTAACACTATTTTTTTCTTTTCATCTGCTCTGCATTTTAAGATACTATACTGAAAAAAACCTACTTTTTCGATACCAGTGCTTGCACAATCTCTCAAAATGTAGAAAAACTTCAGTTAAATATTACTGGATTGATCCATGTCACACAACTGGACTACTAAAACTAGCAGTATTGCTTTTACTCATGAAAACAAAATCTTAACAGATACTACTTTTGGTTCTGAAAAAGGACATTTTAATTATTTTCTCCTCAAGTGCTTTTCTTGACATCCCTCTACAGACTGAAAACTCTAAGACAGTTTTCAGTCTTCATCAAGCTGGAAAAATCTGAAAGTTGGTCTCTTTTCCTGTCAATTATTACAAAACAGTCTTCAACACTGAAGCAAACAGCTTTATAAATAAGGCTATCCCCGGCACAGTCTCTCATGCTGTTACTGAATCCCATTTGTTATTCTTTCTGAACATCTTCAAAAATCAACTATTCCTTTTCAGTGCTGATTTTCTGGTCACATTTTGTTCCATCCTCAAATCACTTCATCTTTCATAATTTCTGCATCATCAAATGGTAATGCAAAATATAGACTGTCAGGAAGTTCTGTTCCCAACAGTTTCTAGACTGGATTCCTTCTAGCCTCCATGTTGAATTTCCAATCTTTGTTCACTACTTTGAGGTTTACAGAATTTGAAAGCTGATTTCTCCTCTATTTGTTACTTATTTTCATTCTATCTGCCTACTTATGCCTTCCTTTGTCTCATTTTCTTTCCTCAGTTTCCCAGAAGCTCCTCCTCAATCAGCACTTCCATATTTTCACCTTTTTGCTCAAAACATTTTAAAAAGTATAATAATTTGAATAGAAATATAATTTAAATATCTTAAATGTAACAAATATTGTTGATGTAGATTGTTCCGGACTTGTAGATTCTTGCAGATTAAACCAGCCATGTATACTGTTACACCAACTTAATGTCTAGTGCAATAAGCATTTTATAATAAAACAGACTTTCAAAAAATTTTTCCACATGCCACCTCATGCAGTCTGAGTTTTTATACAGAAGTTAAAAGGACAGCAAATGCATATAGACTCCATTACCTCAAAAACAGCCCTACAAAAGAAATTCACCATCTCAGTGGACTTCACAATTTCATAAAGACAATTTAAAGACTGATTTTGTTTGTTTTTATTTAATTGCCTTTCACCAGATATAAACCACAAAATTGTGTTTATGCTAACCCCAAAGCTCTCCATTAGATACAAAAATACAGGCAGCAGTCTCATCCATACTCTTACATTTTATTCACCTGGATTGCTGAGCAGAGATGGGAATACTTAAATAAGCAGGCCATATCACAGGGTCCAAAGAGACTTCCATTTGAGGCCTGGGAAGGTTTAATACAGGCATACTTACATAACAGAAGATTTATTTCCTCTCCTCCATTTCCCTAGGTAGCAACATCAGCATGAGGCATAATTTGTCTCTGACTTTTAGCAACAAGAACACTTTAGAAAGCTCTTCAAATTTATGAGATTTTTAAACCCAAGTATAAACCTTGGCTGCAGTTTACTCTGAAGTATGTACTTTTATTCATACAGTATTTTCTTACCAAATTATAATCAAGTTTCTCCTATGCAATTTTGGTGCTTCTATTGCTAGCTTTTATTGCTGTGTTAAATTGTCAGCAAGCAGCTAAAGGCTGCCAAAACAATTTCATTACATCTATTTCATTTTTAATAGCCTTTTGTAAGAAACAGCTCTGAAATTATTGTTTGTTAATATATTATGGTCAAATAAATGTCAACAAATTGTATCATTTAGGTTATTGCTATTAGGATTTTTATAACTTTTTTAGCCTTTATTAGAACTTTATTTTTTCAGAATTTATTAAGTTAGCTATCAGTCCACTACTATGACTGAATTATACTTGTATTTTTCCATCTACTCAAGCTAAAACTGAGCAGTTCTTCAAATTTTAAGTATCCGTACCATATTCACCTTTTGCTATCACTACAATTTCCACTTTATCTCAAAACCAGAAACAACTCATCATAACTGGTTTAGTATATGTGGGATGCTGAAGCTTTCATAAAGTCCTGAAGGTGCAATCAGATACCACACAGTTTTTCTAAGACACATCCTACACTTAGAACCCAGTGTAAACATTAGCTTGCAGGAAAAGTAAGGATATAGTAGTCTTTATTCACTTTTAGCTACAAAAGTTTAAATTACAACAAACTGAGGTTCTGTGCCCAGTACTTAGAATTATTTTGAATTTCTCAAAGCCAGCATGCTTTCTTAGCCAAGTAACAAATAACGTGACAGCAAACATGTTCTAATACATATATATTTTCTCTAAAGTAAGTTACTGTACAAATGAAACTCTATGTTTATTTCCAGTGGCTTCAAACTAAAATACTTTATTCATATTCAGATGTCGCCTCAGGGAAACAGAGTGACTTACAATGACAGCAACCACCATCCAACACATTAAAACTAGATAGGAGAAGGATAAAATAAATGAGGTGCCAAGAAAACTTCATACATCCTTAAGAAAACAAAAGCAAAAGCTGTGGTTTTCAAAGATAAAAATTCTATACTGTGCTAGAAACAAGCAAGGCTTTTCATCAGTTCTGAAACAGGAAATCGAAAGCTGCCAAAGGATGCATGAACCACACTTAAGACAAGTAATTTTTCTGCCCAAGTGTTCTTACATGTATTACTTCAGATGCAGACAAGCTCCTGTACGACATCAATGGGTAGCAGGTTTCTGTTTTCTCACTCCATAAAAATTTATCCTATTCCAAGTGACAAGTGCTGACCTTTCAGTGTGCTACGTCTGCTCATGCTTTGCTCCTTTCTACAATCATTTCTAGTAATATACATCAAGAATGACAAGCAGAAATAAGCATGCTGTGCTGTATAGCTGATGTGTCTCTGTGATTGCTAATTAGAAAGGATGTTTTACTCAATTATCATATTTGGTGTGCAATTACTGCAAAGCAGCAACATAAATTAGCCTTACAGAACAAGGTGTTCAATACTGATGCTGAAGATATGTACTTTTTTTCCCTTCCCCCAGACTCAAATCCTATGTCAGAAACAATGCTTATCTAGAATGGCTTTGGTTTTGCCTTCAAAAGAGTATAGAGGTTTCTCTAGTAGAATTCAAACACTTAGCCACCCTTACTCTACTTTCCTAACCTAACTTTTGTTTCTTTTTAATAAGAAAAGAGAATGTCAGCAAAACAAAATGTCACCATTAAATCATTTCACAGCATTTTGTGTCAGAAATGTAATGGAAAATGTGCACATCATGGGAAAGGTTACTGTTCTTCCAGAACATCTTTTCACTTGGTTCAGAGCTCATCCCTCTACATAAATGTGCAGGCACTACTGATGGTTGTTCTCCCTGGGCTTAATTTGGCAGTTGAAGGATTGTGGCATTTTCAGGAAACCACAGTGCAGTGATTTTAGTGGGTATCCAGCTGAAAGTGATGCTACGATTTAGAATAATTACTCTGTTTATCTGTGATAGTAAAAGTCAGTTACTACACCATATTCCAATGTCAGCTTACATTTTGTATTTCCATAATACGGCATCACATCAGATCTCAGTGTCAGAATCAGAGGGACATATTGTTCATCAACAGTAAATACAAGTACCATACAATAGCATTACCAAGTTTAACCGACAATCTGGGGGGAGAGGGAGGAATCAGTTCAGCCAGTTAATCAGAAAACTGCAAATTAATTTACACTAGACCTTTGTATTGTTACAATCAGTGATATGAAAAAGGGAACAGATCCATTCACTTTCTGCTAAAAGCTTTTCGATATTCTTAAGAAAACATACACTTTTTTTTTTTCTTGCATATCCTTTCCACTCCTTTCTTTTCAAAACTAAGTGAAGTTACTAGGCCTTCTCAAGATGAAGTCAGAGACAGGCTTAAAAATTCAGCTGTAATCTGAGTCAAGACAGCATGGTAAATTCTTAAAATTGTGTGCTTCTCATGTCCACAAGACAATACCACCCAAAGAACATTTGTCCAAATAACAAAATTAAAGGGAAAAAAAAAAAAAAGACACTTTAAGGCAAACAGCAAGTATTAGAAATCTATTCAAGGGTAAATGTTTAGAAAAAAAAATCTGAAGAAGAATAATATTGTTGTAAGGTAATGAAGTACTACCTTAAACATTCAGTGATACTGAATTCCTGCTTTGATATGGAATCTTGCCATTAGCATTGTGAATGGCCTGAAGCAAATCAGATTTAATTTCATTGAGATGAGAATGTAAAGGAATCATACAAAGTAGAAGTAATAATAAAAATCTCAACTGTTCTAAAGGAGAAGCCAGTTTTATTGATTGCAAGGCAAAGCAAAACCTGATTCTAGCTTTGGGTATGGTATGGATGACAAACATACAAACCCTAAAATTAATCAAAATAAAATAAAAATAATGTAAAATAAAATAAGGCAGAAAAATAAATTAGACCCATATAATTCTATTTCATAAATTCGTAAGATTTGCTCACAGAAGAAAAAAAAAAACAACCCTTTAGATTATCCAATCTAATTTCAATAGGCACATCAATAGATAGCTAAAGTAATAGCAACAGTAGACAAAATGAAAAATCTAGTGGATGTCAGCACTATGCAGACTTACAGGAACAACAAATAAAATGTACAATTATAGTCCTTTCCCAAAATAACAAAGACATTCTGTAAAAAGGTTAATATTAAATTTCACCATTCTCAAATTATCAATTTAGATACTATTTCACACAAATTATTTCAGCTACCTCAAAATAAAGTTCAATAATAAAACTCAATTCCTCCTGTAATATACACTGGGAAAAAAAAAAAAAAGCAATCTTTACTAAATATATCATAATACTGAAAAGGCATTATGACAGGAGGGTTTTATTGGCGTTTTCTTAAATTATTTTTCATTGTTTATGTTTTTATAAGCATGTTCTCCAGTAAGCAGCTGGGCAGTATCTTAGGCTATAGAACTATCAAGCTAAAAAGAACAATATCTCATACACATGTAGATTACCTATAGCCCCTTAGGTAATACCACCATATGCAAAATTCTTGATTTAGACCCAATTTAGCAATCAATTGCAGGCAACTTTGATCCACTGATTTATTATTGAAAATGGTGCTATGCACCATTTTAATCATGTGAAGAATAACTCTGGTCAATGCTGCTAAAAGTGACTCAAAATCCCTAAATCCCGTGACCTCTGACTGCTTTTTACGTGTGGCTCCTTTGGCAATATAAAACGCACTCTCACATTACTCCAAGATAAAATTTGTTTTGAATAGTGCACATGCAGTTTTGCACCCAAACCTCAGGCCTCCTACAATCAAAATCCTACACAGATTAACTAACTACAGATCAAAACTTATAAAAGCATTGGGCAGCAGCAACAAAGTGAGAAAAAATAAATACGTGTGTAACGGTATGGATCGTTATTTTGCATATTAAGATTTCTTACTAAAATAGTCCATAATACACATTACAGCTCTGTGGACAGACATTTAATTCAGAAAACTGACTGCACAGATGCTCACTTGATACTAATTGTGACAAGGCAAAACTGATGCTGCAATATAGCATTTAAATGGTTATTGTGTCCTGCTGCAGTCTTCTACCACATTACTTTTAATACCTGAACATGAACATTCTCAGGTTATAAATTTCATACGTACAAAATTCAGTTTCATGGCTTCTACAGCAATGGCTCAGCTTAACAATACAACACAACTGAATTGATAAAGAATGTGACATTTGTTTTCTGAATATCCTGTATTATGAAATGCTCTGATGTGGTAACCTTGCTTCTCTAAAAGTGACTGAAGCAGTTTGGCCAGAATGACGGAGTATCTGACACATTTAAATGCCAGCTGAACTGAATGATCTGATGCAATTTTGATGCTGTAAGAAAAAATCACTGAGAATGACCACAAAAGTAAGAAGCTACTGACCCCAGTAAGATAGGTATTTTTGCAGCCATAACCTATTACTGGTAAACATATACATAATACTGGGAAACAATCTGATATGTCATCTTCCTCCGCAATCACAGATAATGTGATTTCACTTCCCTGCATCTTGTTTCATACAAGTAATTTTAATCTTCTGAAGAGGCACCACACTCAAAGACTGCTTTATCTAAAAAACTCACTCTTTACTTATAGAAAAGATAACTAGGACATCATCTGCATTACATTTTCTTATTTTATTAATTATTCCAAATTCTAGGAATTATAGAAGACAAAAAGGTGGAAAGGTCTCCAATGCGTGTATTTCCTAAGGCAGCCAGGAAAGTAATATATACAACCTGAAATTCACAGCTGGTTTGGGAACAGATGACAACTACTGAATATATTTTCAAGTTGTAACATACAAATCCATGATTGCAGGACAGACTTATCAAGCAGCTGTAACTGAAGGAGAGAACTATATTTTTTAAAAATCACCAATCAAATCGCTTATTTATAAGTGGTCATCTAGTTACAGACTTTTAAAGTTTATGACACTGGTACACAAGCTTTTCAGATCAGCAGACTTGTACCTGAAGAGCTGATAAACTTCTAGTGTTCACAAAGGTTCTACAGATTCAAGCCCAGTATAGAAGAGCTCGGGAGTCACTAGTCTACAATCATAAAAAGAGCTAATATTAAACTTTAAGAAGGTTTGACTGACATCATTAAATACTCCCTGAACTAACGTAAAAAAAACCCAACAAACCAGTCACCTGGCAAAAGGCACCCTGATAAACCTTGTGAAATATCACAATACTACTCCAACAGGCTCTTAAAACTTTAACACTGAAGAGAGACAAACACACATTTTTCCTCTATTCTAGATACTTTAAAAAATCACACTTCTTCACAGTGTTTCAACAGGAAATGCCATTAAATTTAAAAAGACAAACCCACCCTTCCCCCCCCAAAAAAATAAACCAAACCCAAAAAAACCCTAAAGCAACCCAAAACTCACAGACATCCTACCTTTTTCGTGGGGAGGGGGAGGGAGGGAAATAAAAATAATAAAAAACCCAAACAGATATCACCCTTTGCTATGTCTGTCCTTGATCAGAAAGCACTGGTAGGCAGAATAACCTTTCGTGCCATTTTGCTCTCTTTTTCAAGATGAAGGCTGAAATCTAAGCTTTACACAAAAATAACATGAGACTGTCCTGTGAATCTGGCTTCCCCATTCTGATAATGCAGAACTGAATGGAAACTAGTCTTTTAATAATGGCAACATCTCCAAAATTTCAGGTTTGGGTCACTCCTATGCAGACTAACTGTAAAATAGTTCCTTCAAGATCATATAGTATCAAGAATCAAATCAGAGATAGAACACAAAATCAGTTTTCAAAAACCTGAGCTTCTGTTCTTTACATGGCTTCAACTTCCGTGAGAGTTAACCATAAATGGGGGGGGGGGGGAATTATGTGGGCTTCAGCTCAGATTCTGCTGACTCATTTCAGGAAAATAACAGGCAAATGTACTAAAGAAATCCTTTAGGCAAATACACTGGTTCCTAATTAATAGAAAATTCCAGAGCCTGCCATGGACTTTTTACAGTACAACTTCAAATGTTGCAGGCACATGCAGATTTAGGTAGCTGAGTAGCCCAAATGAAAAGATGCCTTGTGCTCTGCTTCTCAACAAGCATTTGTCATTATATGTATTATCTTTCAACCCAGTATAAAAAGAAACACTTTTTTGAAGGCAATAAAATAAGGTAAATGACAGATAAAATTATCTAACAGGTAACTTATGCAATTGGAAAAGCTAATGTGCAGAATTAATCCCTGTAAATTATATGCCAGAAATAAACTACACAACTGAATGTTAGGTTTCCCTTCATTCAAGTAGTTCATTCCAATAAACCAATTCATTTGTAATCCCCTGTAAAACATGAGATTGTTGCAAATTGTGGCTGAATTAACTAACATTTTCCTTGTGATTAATCTCTACATTAGCAGCCTTAAACTTCTGAAACTACCATAAATCATAGGCTTTCAATTACTAAGATGGATTGTTAATTTTGTTGCAGTGCATTTAAAGTAATTAATAATTAAGGTGCTTGTTACAGAATAAACTTCAGCTCACAAAGAGCTTCAAAACTAGCAGCTAACAGGTAAGGAAGTAATCTTTACCTTGAAGAGTGGAATGCCCCTCAGAATGAAATATACGAAATAAAAATGCAAAGATGAACCTATACAAAACAAATTCAATGAAGGAAATACGGTGATTCACAGTTTCAGAGAGAAAATTTCCAGAGAATTCAGAAAAGCCTGCCTAGAATACGCTTTCATGTCAAAACCAGAATTAAAGTAGATCACTTTTTGTAGCTAAGGACTCAATCCTTTATACAGTCTAAATTAGTAACCTAAATTTTATATATATAT
>NW_009919300.1:0-5361 GCF_000696875.1 Nestor notabilis
TGAAGGTTGATAGAAGATGAGACAACATGTGCTTCTAAGCACTCAGAAGCCCTTTGTATGACAAAAAGCCCAAGTCTTTGATAATAAAAACATAAATGGAGGGTTGTACTACCAATCCCTGCATTGACACAGTGTCAGGCACCAGGGAATCTCGCTTGAGATCAGAGAAGCTGCAGAACTAGGACAGGAAGCATAGGTGGGAAATGGCAGTCACTTAGGGATAGACTGGGTCAATGCCACATCAGGATGAGATACAAAGATAAACTAATATGAAGTTTACCAAGACAAAGACAAAGAAAGGTCTGGGCAGACCAAAGATATCAGTTGTGATATGCCCCTGAGAACTATGGCTCAAGGTCAGATCAGCTTGAACTGATTGCTCTGCCAATGATGTCCACTGATAAGAGATCCTGTTGTCTTCATCTCAGCCCATCGGCTCTTTTATCTCACTTTCTCCTCCTGTTCTGTTGATAAGGATGAGTAAAGGTGTAGTTGGATAGGTGTCCAGTATCTAGCCAGGTAAAACAAACACTGGTATGAACTTTAAAGACTGGAAATGAGTTTCTGAAAACACGCAATCCAAGAAAAGAAGAAATGTGATTACTGAATGTTATGGCCATTTCTCCTACATAGAATCATAGAACGTTTTCAGTTGGAAGGGACCTCAAAGCTCATCCAGTTCCAACCCCCTCCCATGGGCAGGGACACCTTCCACTAGACCAGGTTGCTCAAGGCCCCATCCAGGAGGTGAAAGGAGTAGCCTCTTCCAGTGAGGAAGAACCTGGAGATCTAAAAAGGAAATCTTGGTGACTGCATGCATGGTTTTATGCCCTAACAGTAGGGAATATAAACCCTTCTTCATTGTCAGTCATTTCTACCTCATTCTCTTCCTACTCTGTCTAAAATGTGGAGACATTATAAAAATCCTTTGTCCAAGTAATGATGTTTTACTTCTAATTTTACTACCATCATTAAGCAACAAAGCCTTATACAATAAATAAACATATATAAACATAGTTTAGTGTGTGGTGTCCCTGCTCAGGGCAGGGGGGTTGGAACTAGATGATCTTAAGGTCCTTTCCAACCCCAACTATTCTATGATTCTATGATTGCTGTATTTCATCTCCATGCATCACCAACCACCTTGAGGCAAATGGGTGAGCTGTCGGCTATTTTAAGGACATCCTGTTCCTCTGCTCCCCTTCCCAAAATAAGGGAACACTCAATAACCACAGTCAGTCAATTTGCAGAAGAGCATTGCCGAGAGTCATGGGATTCCCGGGACAGTTCTGTCTTTCTGTATCTGTACTGGAAATGGCTGAGGAAAAGTTGACCAGAAAATAACATTCTTATTAAGAAGATGAGGAATGTTTTCCATCTTCAACTAGGAACTCGGTTGTATTTCAGCATGGAGAAATATTTAATTCTTGTATTTCCACTGGGATAACAATCCCTCAGGTAATACCAAAGTAATAGCTCCAGAGTACTGGCCAAAACATGGCATTTCATGCAGTGTCTGACTAAAGCCATGAAAACTCCAAATAATTCCCTGGATTGGGGGGTCAGTCTGGTTCTGTGGTCTTTAACCATGCTTGGATTGCTGCCCTCATAGGTTATACAGTTCATCTATGATACAAATTCAAGGTCTCAGAAAGTCAGGGCTCCTTTAGATGAAGTTGGTCCAAGCAAGATTAGCCATAATTTCAGGTTTATAGGGTTTTTCTGGACCTGGGCATTAATTTGCCTTTACATTTGTTGTCACTGGACATCTGAGATCAAGTGTCTGAGGAACCAGGGGCAGGCAGGAGAACAAAGATGAAGTAGATGGCACATTCCCCAGAAAAGTACCAAATACATAAAAGATGGGAACATTCAGACTCACTGTAGGAATTTCAGCTGTTAACCCGGTGAGCTTTTGAATCACAGTACTGACACTGAGCTGCAATGATAATAGTTATTATTACTGGGAATTGCACTGGCAGGGGAAGGAGAGAAGATTCTATTTCCCAGCTGAAGGGGCTTCAAAGTAGCTGCAGGTTGCCTGAGTGAAAGTTCACTCTCCTGCTAATAAGATGTCCTGCATGGAAAACACTTTTAATAGTTACATATTGGAGTTTATTTATTTGCTGGTGTTTCAGTACAATCTGCCATCTCTCTCTGTTGTGCAGAGACCAAATATAACCTCCCACTTCTCTCAAGGTCCTGTTTTGCTATGAAATGAGTCCCAAAGGCTGCTGATTTTCCTCAGTTTGCTTAGTTGTAGACACCTCAAAGCGTGTTAGATAAAGGCTGCTGATGTTGTGCCCTATTGAAAGATATGCTTACTCTTGGAAGCTTGGTAGCACCATTACTCCTTTGTGCAGAAATGGAAGGAGATGCCACTCTTCAGAGCTTTTAGGAGCTTGTAGCAATGAACTAACTCTCAAGACACTTGGTTGTTTCTCCTAATGCCAGGAGAAGCCCAGACAAATACCCCAGATACAGCTCTAAGGTGCCTGAATGTAAATGCCACAATAACACCCACAGTGTTCAGCTTTGGGAGCTGACGATAACCTCACATCCTTTTGGTTAACAGTTTCCAAAGCACATGAGTTACATGAACCCTTGAATTTAGTGTCAGCATTATTCCGAACATGTGTGCTAAAACACAGAGCAGCATTACTGGAAAGTCTCTCCTGGGCACTGCTCTGAACCCTCCCCACGGTTACTTAAGCTCACATTGTCTTACAAACATACACTGTGTTGTTTCACTTCTCACTCCTCTGCACTTTCCTGCTCCTCAACTTTTTCATGGCATTTTTCACTTCTTTGTTTCGGAGGGTGTAGATCAAGGGGTTGAGCATGGGCATGATGATGGTGTAGAACACAGAGACCTTCTTGTCTGCTGAGAATGTGGTGGAAGGGTGCATATAGGTGAAAATGCCTGGCCCAAAGAGCAGAACTACAATAATGATCTGGAAAGTACATGTATGAACTGTTTTGAGACGCCCTTTGAAAGAGCATGTCCTCAAAGAAACCAAGACAATAGTGTAGGACACAATAAGAGCAATGAAACAGCCCAGGGAAGTCACACCACTGTTGGCAACCACTCTGACACCAGTAATGTAGGTGTCAGTGCAGGCCAGCTTCAGTAGCGGGGGAACATCACAGAAATAGTGGTCAATCTCGCTGGGCCCACAAAAAGGCAGCTGAATGACCAGCAGGGTTTTCACCATGGAGTGTACAAAGCCTCCCACCCAAGAAGCTGCCACCAGCCAGATGCAGACATGCTTGGTCACAATACTTGTGTAATGAAGAGGCTTGCATATAGCAGTGCAACGGTCATAGGCCATCACTGTGAGAAGGAAGATCTCAGTGCATCTGAAGAGATGGCCCCCAAACAGTTCTCAAGAAGTAGGTCATAAATGAGTTTGGGAGCTACGACGGTAGAGTAGCTGATGTCCACAAAAGACAAGTGGCTCTGGAAGAAGTACATGGGAGAGTTCAGCTGCTCACTTGTCTTTATAATAATGATGATAAGCAGGTTTCCAAGAATGATGGTGGCTTTCACCACTGTCTTATCTTGTGTCAGTCCATGGAGGATGAACTCTGTCACATTGTTTTCGTGCTCCATGGATACCATGTAGACAGGACCTGAAGCACAGAAAAGAGACATCAGCTATAGCATTAGATATGGGACATTATCACACATACACACTGACCACTGCTAGTTAGATAGGCTTTGTATTTCCTTTGCTGTATTTTTGGGACAGTTTCCATTTAAAGACAATGATTGCCTCAAGGAATAACAGTTGATATCCAAATCAGAATGTATAATTGATGTATATAATGTATATAATTGATGTATATAATGTATAATTGATGTATATAATAACATATATATAACACAACATAATAACACAAAGCAAGCTCAGACTATTTATTTGAGAGTGGTAGAAATTATACCCTCAAGTTCTCACCTTTGCCTCTTTTAAAACACAAGACTAATTACCAGGTCCCCTCAAGACTCACTTTTGCCCTATAATGTTGATTTAGGAATAGAAGTTGACCAAAAGAGTGTGGCTCGAATTCAAGCCTCAACGCTTTGATCATGGCCTGAAGAAGGTCCCTGCAGAAGCAGTGATTGTACTTTCCTTTTCACTCCTCTAAAGGATTGCAACAGAACGTGTCCTTCTTATACCTCTGACTATGGTAGATCTGGATGAGTTCAGACACAGAAAGAGCTGCCCAGTATTTTCTTGGACCACCTTTCTTACAGCACATGAATTAACTAATTGGAGCTAGTTTACATTAATGGGACTTTATCAGGGATTCATATACCTCACCCAGGTCCTGGACTTAGTGTGGGACACCTCATAAATGCACCTGTAGTAACACCAGAGTAATGAATATACCACTAGTGACCCTCCTTTACTCACGAACACCCATGAATCCACCTCTGTGGCATTCCCATGCACACAAGTATCATTAGTTCAATTTATATGTGAAGCTAGAAGTCGTAAATGTGTAATGACCTTGTCTGTGATATCAGCAGGCCCTCAGGCAATGTAAGACTGAGCACATGGGAAGTGTCCATCAGCTCCTGAGTCCTCTCTGTAACACTGAAAACATCCTTTTGACAGATTTTTCTGGAAACAACATATAACTGGGGGAAAAAAAGCAAATAAAACACCAACTAAAACAGAAGCTGGAAAACGTATAATTGAGGGGTTTTTTCTAATTCATAAAATGGACCTCATGAAAGTCACTATTTTCAGATGCAGGATTTCAGTCACGCTTGAACAGAACAAAGGAATGATATTTACACAGTGCATGTTTGCCAGTCTCGAAGCATTCACTTGCTATTGCTTCTCTGATGACCTCCTCCGACCACTTTTAGGTGGTTTCATCAGCATGTCCCAGCTGTGAGTTGTGGCTTAGCTGTTGTGAAAGCAGTGCGTATCTCTGCTGGTTCTGAAACATACAGCAGCTGGAGAAAAAAGCCTGGCTGTCTGTATATCTCATTCTGCAAAAGACCACAACATCCAAGAACATCTACAAGAACAATTGTCTCTCACCAGATGGGGAAATGGTAGTAGAAATATTTAAAGTAAATCACACAGCAGAGGCACGAAACTATCAGGAGTAATGAGATCCCAGAGGCACGCGAAGCTTTGTTAGTGGACAAGGAGCTAAAGCTTCTCCTTTGGATATCTATTATGTTAGTCTCTTCAGACTGGTGTTGGAGTCTGGTCATCTCAACTCTTATATTGCACATGGGTTTGCTTGCTTGCTTCTTTGTTTGCTGAATGGCTTTTTAATGCTGTCCAGATAAATAATCTTATTTACTAGTGGATACGTATTTTCTCTGGAAGTATTTCT
>NW_009919301.1:0-17693 GCF_000696875.1 Nestor notabilis
ATTATATATATGATATATATATCCCAGCTAGGCAGCGGAGGGGTGCCAGCCACTGGGAGCAAGCACAGCACCCAGGAAATCACAGCAATGAGCAACTATTATCACTCTGTCAAATGTATTTGGCTTTTGAAGAATGTGCTGGTGAGATGCCTTCGTAGACTCATTTTAATTTATCAGTTGGCACCGTGGCCATCACCAACGTCCCCAGGAGCAGCCACTGCTGACCCTGCACAAGCAAGACGTCTTCCAGCCATCGGCACGTGCTCCCCAGTGCCATTAAACCAGTTGTTTCTAGTTAATGTTTCTAGACCATGTTCAAACCAACAGCAGCGGCGGGGTGGATACGCCGCCCTGCACCAGCAGGACACCATCTGCCCCAAATACACCACCGGGCTTGCAGCTGCACACTGAGAGAGAGCTGGGAAAGAGAGAGGGTGGGTTTGTTCTGGTGTTCATGGCGCTTATGCTCTGGGTTTCATTAGGCTGCTCTTGCAGGACCGTGTTCTCGTGGTACTTCAGCGCAGATCATTTCCAGGCCAGTTTACGTTACACCTCATCAGGCTCTTCTTGGTTCAAGAAATACCATTGATTACAGCTTTGAGAGCTCAGATACCAGATTGCACATCTCTTATGGAGCTGGGTGCCCACAGACTTGTGTGTGACCCAACCGTTCACTGTGGACATGAAAATAAAGGCTCCTTTCCCAGAAAGATGACTCCCAGGATCAAAGGGCAGCTCTGCCATTGGCACCTGCAGTTCATTTAAGGCCAAAGTAGGGATCATTAAAATAAATCTTGAATAAAGATGAGCTGATTCTGACCCTGTTTTCATGTCAGATGGACAAATTTACCATGACACACAAGGCAGTGAGGCTGGACATGAAAGAGACCTTGCTACAAGAGCCTGCTGGCTTTTGGTTTTCTCTTTCAGCTTCTGTATGGTCACTGTTTTATTAAAGAAGTTTCTTCTGTACAAACCCTGGAAGATAAATATGAGGTATAGTGCTCTAATGGCTGTGTTGTGGTGAACAGCTGGGCATGGCAGAGGGTAAGGTGCTACCAGAGCAGAACCAGCCAGGGCAGGACCGGGTTTTCTGCCTTGATGATGTTGGTTACAGCTGCCCATGGACTGAAGGGCCCAAGGAAGAAATTGAAAGAAAACACATCTGTTTATGAGACCTGGACGATGCGAGAAGTGTTAGATTTCAATCAAAAAAGGCAGCTGAGCCAAACTGGTACGCTTGAAGCAGAACGTGTGGATCTAGGATAGTCCTGTCTGATGCCACCTAGATTTCAACACACAGCAAGTGATCAGTGCTGTGGATCAGTGGGAAACTTCTGGACGAAGAGTGGGTACCAGTAAGGCTTTGCTATGCTTAACTTCCATACACTCCATGCATGACCCTCTGCCTCACTGGCCAGCTGGTCTGGTTTTCCATAGTTCTTATTGCAAATAACAAGTATCACAATTCATCCAGCACATTGCATTTGTACAAAGATTTAGAGAATGAAATCCTCACCTTGTTAAACCTGAAGAAAAAATTTCTGTTGACTGCAGCAGAGCAGTGACCTCATCTCTGTATCCACTTGGATTTCTACAAACTGCTGTTTCTTTTCCCTCCAAGATCATGTACTTCAGTAAGTAGGATGTGGCGATTATTAAACAAAAGCACTTGCTTCTTATCCTCTGCAGGACTGCACAAATCACCATCCTTGTCACTGGGGCATCAGGGAAGTGTGGACATCCCACTGGGTACCCACAGTGCCTGCAGGTTCTCCTGCATCCCGAAGGAAAGTGGGCTGGGTGCCCAAAATCAACTGCTGGTCCCTGACATGGGGACCGGAGGATGGGGACACACAGACGCCAGGCTTCCACACTGAAGAGGCTGCAGGGCGGGCAGGGAGAAGCGCTGTCACCTTGGAGGGTTCAGGCTCTTGTAGGGATGTCGTACCTCCAAGTGATGAGGGAAAACTGCAGATGTGTTTGGCCTTGCAGCCCCAGCTCATGCCATGGCTGGCCCTGTGGTCTCTGCTGTGCTTGTGCAGCCTCACTGGGTGTTTCCACTGCATGAGCTGGGACACAGATGCTCCCAGCATGTGCACAGCAGCATCACTGGAGTCACGGTGCTAAATACACTGATGCCGGGAGCTGTGGCACATGCTCCTGCTCACAGTGCTGCCACCCTCCCAACCAGCTGATTAACCTCAAACTCACAGGGGCCTCCCTGATTACCAAGTTAGTTTGTGCAGCACAGTTATACAAGAACATTCAGACATGACCACCACCTAGAGGCTAGAGCACTAAATGAAGCTAGAAAGATTCATAGTCAAGATGGACCAAAAAGGGGGTTGGAAATAATTCATGAGCCCAAATTGAGCAGCAGTGGCAGGTGGGTATCTGGACCACCTTCAGCTGCATTCCTCAGTTGTGGTTGCTGAGAAGCCAGGGTCCAGCAGCAGCACAGGGCTCGGCAGGGACACACACAGCAGTCTGTGGTACCTCGGTTACCTCCACGCTGGAGTCACCGCTGTGTGTCTGTCCCCACCAGCAGCCAGGGCCATGTGCACTTCGACAGTGGTCAAGTTTTCCTCCTTTTGAGGAGGACCTAAGGTGTGCACAATCCTGTGTCCCGTTACCTCCAGCTCCGATTGGAGGTGATGGGGAAGGGCAGAGCCAGGTCCTCTCCCGGCCTCCCATGGTTTGCTGCTTGGCTTGTCCTGCACTGGGGATGTGTCTTTGTGTTCCACAGCCCCATTGGGTCATCTTCCAAGAATTTGTCTAATTGCTTTCTAAACCACTACGATTTTGGGGATCCATTTGGGCAATGAGTTCTGCGGCTTAATTACACATTGTGTGAAATATGTTCGTTTTGCATCTGCCACTTGGTAATTTCATTTGGTGCCTCTTTGTTTGCTTTGTCTTCCAACACAAGAGCCATCGACCCCTATTCACTTTCTCCGTGCCACTGCATGGGTTTATACATCTCCCTCCTCCTTTTTTCCCCCTGTCTGCCAATTCTTTGCAAGACAAAAAGGGTAATTTATTTAATTGTTGGTGATATAATGTGCTAAAACTCTCCTTTTCCCTCCAACAGTTAATTACACTTGTTAATGATTTTAATTACTCCCAGGGTAATGCTCCAGGTACAGTGAAGACCCCACTGGGCTACGCAGGCATAAACAGAGTGGAAAAGTCAGCGTTTACTCCAAAAATCTGCATTGATGCACCCGGTCTATAACAGTCCTGGTGGTGAAACCAGAGCAGGAAAAGCTTGGCCTAGATCTGCACATTTCTGTTTGCAGCACAGAAAGATTTAAAGGAGGTGGCCTTAGGGGATGGCCAATCATGCAGGGTCTCCCTTGGACAGGTCTGTCGAGACTTGGAGAGGTGACTCCAGCCTTTTCCTCCTTAGCAGAGACGAGGCTTTCCATGAGAAACAGAACCATGACTTGGCAATGTAGCTGTGGCCAGCACCTCTGCAGAGGTAGTTACGGTCATACAAAGGAAGAAATCAAACAAACTTTCATCCCAGCTGGGAATGAGGGTCAGTCCTGGGCTCAGCAAGAACCCATCTCTAGCTACAAGACGTGTGCCATGGGGAGGAGCAGCCCTGTATCAGTAAAACAGAAAAAGATCATTTGTGGTCTTGCAGAGCAGCATCTGCCAGAACCCTTGTAGCCAGGATGAAATCCGAGCGGTGCCGCAATCTAAACCTTCTCTTGCAGTTTCTTTTATCTTACCGGGGGAAAAACAAACAGAAGAGAACCAGAAAGCTTTGTGGCCGAGATGCCTCACATCTGGTTTTAGCTCCAAGAAATGTACTTCCACCCCCTCCCCGAATTGTTAATGTTAAACAAACAAAACCCTGGCCATTTTTCTGGGGTTTGGCTCTCGAATAACTTACAAGCAGCTCTGACTGTGAATTCCAGGCTTGCGCTACTCTTCATCCCTAATGAAAGCAACACACTTCGCTTGGCTGGGAGACATTTCCCAATGGTAAACCAGAGAGCCAGGCCCCATGATGGGCACCCACTGCTGGGGATGCCAGCGCAGGGAGGAAGAAGAGGTCCTGACCACTCAGTTTTTAGGTTTAAATGCAGCATTTTTGCCTGTTATTTATGCTTCTCTCCCCCTGCTTCTTTTAAGAACGTCTGGAAATGTTTAACATGTGTCCAATTGTATTAACATGCCTTTGAGGGCTTTATAGTGTCAGTTTGATTTCCACTCTTTTAGAAACAGAGCTTTCTAATTTATGATTTAATTCCTTTTATATCACATAAGCACCTACTCCATTTCACCACTTTCAGGTGTTACGTCAGCCTGAAGTTCACGCTAACACATCTGGACATCGCTTATATAGAATCACAGAATGGTTTGGGTTGGAAAGAACCTTAAGATCATCTAGTTCCAACCCCCTGCCATGGGCAGGGATGTCTCACCCTGGACCGTGTTGCCTGAGGCATGTTTCCCTTTGACACATTTCAAGCAATTCCCTCGCTGGTGCCACAGGAGGAAAGCAGTGTTGCATTCCTCTGCAATCCTCGCTCCTCGCTGTCCTCCTCCAGCAGCGTTGGCTCAGCCAGGGCGGATGAAGGCTGTGGGAGCAGCACACTGGTTCTCTCCCCATCCCCTCCTTGAGCCCAATCCTAACCACACTGCTTCAAAAGCAGGGGTATGGCCAAACGAGACACCACTGACTGCTGTCACCCGGCTCCGTGCGCACTGGTGACCAGCTCCTGCCTCTCTGGGGCACTGGGATGGTCGCTGGCCGGATGCCACGCTGACATTGTTCTCTCCAAAGGAGAGGCTCTTGGAGAGCCAGGCAGCGGCAAGGCCCAGGGGCTGTTCTCAGCTCTCTGGAGCCTGCCCAGAGCATCAGGTTTCAGAGCAGGGGCTCCCACGCCAGCTCCATGGGGAAGGAACATCACCACTGGGACAATTAGAAAGAAGAGCCATCCGCTCCTATTCAGGGGATTCAATTTTCTTTCTACTTCATCAGATTAACACCAGTGTAACTCCATTAACTACCAGGGAGTTGCTCTTGATCTGAACATCAGACCTGCCAGATTTTTTGGCTCTTGCATGCTGTCACTTCAGCCAAAGGAGCAGAGGTGGATACAGGATGTGCCTAAAAACCTGCCTTGTATGTGGTACAGGGGGATTGGGTTCTTTTTATCTTTCCCCCATTTACCCTTTTGTTTTAATCCCAAGTACCTACCTGCGACTTTCCTTTTCTGCCATGCTTGTTCTCTACCATTGCTGCCCCAGTACATTGCTGATGGTGAACACCAGGAAAGAATCTAGAGCCACTTCCTTTTATTTCAGACCTCACTTTCCAAGATGGTGATCTGTGTTTTTCGAAGCCTTTCATTGTTCTGACTGAACAATAAGCAAATGCTTGCCCAAGTTCTGTTGAGGATCCAGTAAGAACATGCATTATTGCAAGGAATGGGAAATCTCAGCACTTTCTCTTAAACTTCAAAGGCATCTGAAGTTCCCTTATCCCCATGCTGAGCTAGGATCCTGCACCAAAAGTTACACTGTGAGCTGTATTAATGCACCAAGCCTGGCAAGAATGACAAAACAAAAATCCTAGTAAAGAGCCTTACTTGCCCAATGATTGCTACTAAATAGTCATTATGAGGAACCTCCTCAGCAGTAAGATGAGTCTGAAACATTAACACGACCCCCTCAGTGTTGCACTACAATGGGGTCGTTGTTCACTGTCAGCTCACTGTACTGACGTTGACACTATAGCTGTACGCTGTTGGTGTTCCTATGTGACAGGGTAACGTGGCCCCAGGCACTGACTGAATCCCACCAGAACCACTCTGCTCTCCTCACAGAATGGTTTGGGTTGGGAGGGACATTAAAGACCATCTAGTTCCAACTCTCTGCTCTTGACACCGTGGCATCTCCTGGGCCTGGCTCTGGTCACTCAGGTGCCCAGCACTGGGATGCACTGCAGACTGCACTTGCCTCGGGTTTTCTCTGCATGTAAGGTGTGAGGATTTGCAGGGTTCCCAGGTAACAGCATCAGAAGTGCTCACGGTCTGCTTGTTAAACAGCGTGCAAGGTTTTCAAACTACTTCAAAAGGGGTATCTAAAACATTATAACCAGCAGTATTGCCTCCTTGCACCAGGTTTCACTGTAAAATCCAAGCCAACAGTTGCACCCATGTCTTGTCCGATAACCCATGAGCTACACAGGCATCTCACTATGGCAAGTTCTTGCCAACCTCATCATAAATCTCTCCCCCTCAGCTAAAAACATCATTATGTCCCCTCAGAACCATCACTAGCTGTAGACTCATGAATCTCTTCACCACATCACATCTGCTAAGGTCCTAACTGTTATGATTAATAACAATAATCAAGCTCCCGCAGTGATTTTGCCTCCCAACCTTTCATAAACAGCACTGGAATGGGCAGACGTGTCCCACCCACACCCAGGGCACTGCTGTGTGGCACCCAAGGATCGTGGGGAAAGTGGCTTTCCCCCATACTCCAACTGAATCTGAAAGTGGGTGCACCCAGCTGACTGGTCAGTGGAAAAGCTTTCTCCTGTCAAAACCTCTGCTTTTGGGACAATCATAAGCTAAGCAAAGCTCACAAGCGGATGTGGAGCTTGCCTTTGATTTGGTGTCTAGACATCAGGACCAACAGATGAGGAGGATTTGGCACAAGGCAGGCAATCTATTCAGTTGTGCAACTCGCTCAATACCCCGTGGCTCAAAAAGTTACAAATTTGAGCGAGGAGGTTTGTCTGAAAAGTTAAGCAATTTTCTGTACTTATTTGAAACAGGAGTCTGATTATAACAATAGTTATAGAATTAAGAACAACTCTCGCCTTGGCACCAGAAGAGGAAGAAATAAACAAAACCAAACACTCAATTGTATGTTTTGGTGTAACAACCTCGGGATGAAAATGGAGAAACATGCCTTGACATACAGAACGATCTCAATTAGCGTATGAAGGGCTGGTGATACCTTGGCATATAGATGAGCCCTCTGCTAAGAAGAAAGTATCATCCATATTCATAGTGTCTGCTGTTATTTAAATCACAATCCTTGAAGTCCTTGGTGATTAAAGCTAAAGTGAAACGGTTCAGTGGTGCTAAGACCTGGAGAAGGAGCTCATCTTACTTGCAGACCTGGACCTGCTACTTCAAGCCCTTTTAGAGAAACCACTGGCGGCAGAGGGATGCATGAGTATAAAACATTTCATTCCAATGTGCATTTTCTCCCCGAGGCAGTACAGGCCCATTGGTATTTCTCATCAGCTTCAAGCAGCATCCAGTCAGACCCTAAAAATGATTGTACCATGTATGCAGAGCACACTGCTGGGCTTGTGATTGTTCACTGCTCAAAAGCAGGCTAAATCCAGTAAATAGTTTTTAGATGTGAAAGTGTCAGGATTTAGATGTGAAAGTGTCAGGATTTGAACTATTGGATCATCTTCTAATGGGGACATTCCGAATCGCCCTGGTTTTACCCACCCATCTCACCATGCTTCCACCAGGGAAGGGATTCCAGCTACTTCTCTCCATCAGCTTTCACTGCAGAAGAGACCAGAGCATGCCTGAAAGTCACTGCAGCTAAGGAATACCCTGCAAAGGAAAAGGCTCCTAAATACTCTCTCACTTTCACTGCTGAGGGAGCTCTGGCCCAGTTAACCCTGGTGTGTTTAGAGCAGTTCTACCAAATGAAGGTGTTGCAGGAGGAATAAAAATCCCTGGTGCTTTAGGCCTTGAAAATTAAATCCACATTAAAGATCATCCAGTAGCTGATGCCCTGGGGTACTGATCCTGAAACACACATTTAATACAGGATGCTATGTGTTGAAATGCCTCAGTTTTGGATAGCAGATAAAAATATGCAAGCTCTTCGTATTTCCTATTTCTGGGCTGTGAAACAATTTAATGTGAAAGATAAGGTTTCTGCATTGCAGACATTTTTCTTCTTATGAAATATATAATGTATTTGGTCATCAGTGTGAAAAGACTTTACATAAAATGAGGCTTTAAGAGGAATATTTCAAGCGTCTTTGATAAAGTTGCATAGAATAGCCGTAGCAACAAAAATGAGACAAGGTAAAACCAACAGTAATGCCTCACTTAACTACCTGCCAGCCTAGCTGTCATTTCCCACAGTAATAAAGCTTGCACTGGTGGAAAGCACTTCTGTACACACCTTATCATGCTAGAAGCTATGTGAGTCTAAGAAAGCATTTTGTGAGTAATATATGGGTAAAGACGAAAACTATAAACAGCAGTTATGAAAGCATGGATGTTAACCATGACTATGAACATTCCTCCACCAACAGAAAACTATCCTGTACCAGTAAGGGTTTGATGTAAACGTGGTAGTCTCCAAGTTTGTGCAGTATTTCTAAGGGGGAAGAAGCCCCCTCAAATCACACCAATTAACAGGCACATAAAAGAAAAGCAGATGATGCCCTTCAGAGTTTACAGGAATGTCTGTACTGCTCAAGGTGTGCTGGGCCACACCAAGCACCCCAATGTGGCTTGAGCAAGTAGTACTGGAGTTCACAAGCTCAGCCTCCACCTGGAAGCACTGGCTCTGGTTCCCAACTGGTGTAACCTGGCACATCTCCTCTGCCATTGCCTGTTCCCATGCCAGCTCCTGAGAGGAGCCACTTCCACAGCTGAGGAAAAGAGGGGCTCCAGCCCCAGTTGTGCTGTGGCCCAAAGCGCTCTGGCTGCACAGGTCCCCTCAGCCCTAAGCCCTGTACTACTGCAGCACTTGTGGAATTTGGCAGCATTCCAGCAGTACATTTGCAGCACAAGCAACAAACCACAATCAGCTTTTGAGGAGTCTTTTTTATTAAGATAAATCCAGCAAAATTCCTAACAGTGGGTACATACAACCAACCTGCCCTTTTAAAAGAAATGTTTGTATTTCATTTAAAAACATGATTACACTTTTATTTATTTTCTTTTTTTTTTTTTTTTCAAAACTGACAAAATAAAATTACATTTGGGAAACAACAGATTTCCAGCTCTTAGGTTTTTTCTTTTTTTTTTCATGAAAATAGCTCACCTTCTTTATAAAAGCAACCCACAGAACCACTGGAATGTTTAACACGGTTATTTGTTTTGAGACCTCCCCACTTTAAGAAACCATACAACACATACAAGGGGAAAATTAAAATCTGGAGTCTGTAAGCATGACTTACTTACACAAAAAGGGACACACTGACAGAAGTCAAAAGCTACCACCACTTATTCTTTCCATGTACCATACAAACTATTACAATCACAAAATTTAAAAACAATGATTTTTTTGTTTTGTTTTGTTTGTTAGGGATTTAATTCCCAAGTAACCGAGATGAAGATGTTCCATAATTAAATTCATGCTAAAAAAACCTGCATTTATAAAATAGTTGATAAAAATATTCCTCTCTGTTAACAATACAGCATGGAGGTACGGATACCAAATGATGGAGATATAGGGCAGGGTTAACATTACTCGGACTTGGCTTCCTTATCATCAGATGCTTCAGCAGCTGGTGCCTATAAAAGTGTTTGGGAAGAATAGAAATATTATTGGTAATGCTTATCGGATTCCATTCTAACAAGCATCAAAGAGACTAGTTTGTTAGCACAGACATGGACAACATCTTGTGTAGACAGACAAGAACACACAGCTACTACAGAAAATATCAACACAACAACATGTTGGCTGAGAAATCTAAAAATTAACACTTAGATGAGTATTCATTAATATCTGAGTTAATTTTGGAATGTTAAGTGCCTCCAAAGAGGCAGAAGTTTAGAACCTATTTTAGCTTAGGATCAGCCACACACTAGGGCAGGTTCAAGTCCTCATCTCTGTAAGTCACAGGGAAGTAAGAATTCCATGTAAAACTATGATACTTGTCTACTGTCCAAACTTCAGGGAAACTGGTTCTCACCTGTTCTCTATAAAAATGTCTGCTGTTACTTCTTAAGTCAACATATCCAAACTGCAAAGATCCTGTCACAGATCCTTTGAAGTATATTAGTCCCATATTAATTTTTAGCAAAGAAGCTAAAAATAAGTTTAGTTTTAAAACTGAAAGAAGAAACAACCCATTGACTGGATAACGATACTCAACCCATGAACAGAGACAACTGTCAGTCAAAAGTAACAGAGAACACAACAGGCTAGTCTGTGCCTAGAGGGGCAAAGGGAGCCTGCAGCAAATGTTGCACTCCTTCTGCCAGCAAGAAATCTGCCAGGAAATGGCCATCAGGAGCTGACTGAAGCTTGTAGCTAGTCCTAGCCAATGGAACCTCTTAGGACTTGGGGGTGGTGATTGATGAGAAACTCGACATGAGCAGGCAGTGTGCGCTTGCAGCCCAGAAAGACAACCGTATCCTGGGCTGTATCAAAAGAAGCATGACCAGCAGGTCAGAGGAGGTGATCCTGCCCCTCTACTCTGCTCTTGTGAGACCTCACTTGGAGTATTGTGTCCAGTTCTGGTGTCCTCAACATAAAAAGGACATGGAGCTGCTGGAGCAAGTCCAGAGGAGGGCCATGAGGATGATAAGAGGACTGGAGCACCTCCCATATGAAGACAGGCTGAGAAAGTTCGGGCTGTTCAGCCTGGAGAGAGAAGCTGCGTGGAGACCTCATAGCAGCCTTCCAATATCTGAAGGGGGCCTATAAGGATGCTGGGGAGGGACTCTTCATTAGGGACTGTAGTGGAAGGACAAGGGGTGATGGCTTTAAACTTAAACAGGGGAAGTTTAGGTTAGATATAAGGAAGAAGTTCTTCACAGTGAGGGTGGTGAGGCACTGGAACAGGTTGCCCAAGGAAGTTGTGAATGCTCCAACCCTGGAGGTGTTCAAGGCCAGGCTGGACAAAGCCTTGGGCAACATAGTTTAGTGTGTGGTGTCCCTGCTCACGGCAGGGGGGTTGGAACTAGATGATCTTAAGGTCCTTTCCAACCCTAACTGTTCTATGATTCTATGATAAGAAAGAGGCTTGCAGATCAAGAGACGAGACCGAGTTCGTTTTGCAGAGTTCTTGTTGAATTGTTCTGAGGCAAAGAATTGTTTTAAAGAATTGTGTAAAACTTAAAACCAGATTTCTGGCACAATACCAACCTGTGCTGAGCAAAAGAGGCAATCCAGCAGTCCAGAGAGGCTATGCATAGTCAGCTCAGGGTTAGACAGTAATCTTACTCAGCTCTATTGTTCCCCAAATATTCTGCACTGCCGATAGTGCCAACCACAAGAGAGGCACTACAACAGCACAGACCACCTGTGGAAGGGCTCTAGCATACAGCAGGACTGAGTTTGAAGGAAATGCTATTCTTTCAGGCTCTCCCTGGGAGACGCCCTGTGCAGATACTGCAGCTTGTCTGTCTGTACAGGACTGCAGTGAAACACACCACCTTCTGACAGGGAGGCCCAGCCACTAGCTTCTGCAGCTCTATTACCAATACATCTGTGCTTAGTCCTATGTTTACTGTAGCTAAAATACCTCATTAGTTTTGGTATCTCCGTTTTCAGAGTGGTTTTCTTCTTTAGCATCCTCTTGTTTAGTTTCATCTTTGCCTTTGGCTCCTTTTTTCCCTTTTGTTGCTGCCTTTTTGTCCTCCTTTTTATCATTTGCTGCCTTTTCTTTCTGTTAAGAAAACAGACCGTGATACAGTTAACGCTACTTTCCACCATGTGCATCTGCATGAGCACCTTCTCAGCTCCAAAACACTCTTCACAACCCCCTTCTGCTCACTGAACTTCCTATTGACAAAGACGAGATCAAAGTTCCTAAGGAGAAGTGCTTTCCTTCTGTTCTGTCCTGACTGTGCTACTTGGAAGTACGTAATATAAAAGCAGCCATGGATGGGGTTAAAAGAATTCCTATTTTAAATAGGCATTCAATTAAATTAGCTAAAAAATGTTGAACTGGCCTGTATTTCTGCTGTGCTGCTGAAAGGCATACCACAGAACAAAAAGAATATGTACAACTAGTGGAAATACCAGAATACTTCAGATGTGCTATTAATGCCTATTTAGAAAACTGTAACAAAGCTGTAGTCAAAGGACTTTCCCCCTTCCCTGCCAGAAATATTCCTTACTATAATAAACCATTTGTGTGATCGACAAGTTGGGAGCTCAACAGCATCACTTCAGTAACAAGAACTTTGCATTTATTATCTAAGTGCGGATTCTTGAACATGGATCAGGCTAAATCAAAGCAAAACTTGATGCTACAACTTTGGTAGCAACAGTTTTCTATATGGCAAGGTCAGATCCCAACTCCAGTGCAGTAACAAGCACAACTCTCATTAGTTTCACTTCCAAGGATCTGCCTCTTGCTGCCAGTAAGTAACTGCACTAAGCAAACCAGCTTAGTTCCTCACTTGATTAACCTAGTTCCAGCGAAGGAACCATAAATATCTGCAAAATTACTGCTTGCAGGGAAGTGAAGATAACAGATTACTGAATATATATAGATCTACTCAGAAGATGGAGTTGCCTCTGTGACTAGAAGTTACAAAAAGTATACTTTCTTATTTCAACACCTTGCTTATTAGTGTACAAAATTAATTTATATTACAAATTAGCTGCTTGTTAAAAGTTGAACTCAGGTACGGAGTGTAGTAAGGGGCAGTCACCTAATTCTTCCATGACACTGGTGATTAAAAATTCACCAAAATTAACACCAAATCCTACAATATTACAGCAAATTTAAGATGGGAGGTTAGCAGCACTCAAATGGGTGGGGGTCTCTTTCCAGTCTAACCTCCTGCTCCCCAGGCTGACCTTGCTGAGGGATTTCAGACCACCTAGAAAACTCTACTGCAATACAGTGTTGGGAGACCCCTTCTCCCAGGGCCTCATGCCCACTCCCAACAGGTCTCTCCTCATCCCTGGGGACTGTCTTATCAGCGATATGGAGTGAATCTTTCTGAGAGAAGGAAGTGTCACCAGAGGAGGAAAGAAAAGACCATGCCTCCACTCACTCCTTTTCCCCTCCATTGGCTGAACAGTCCTCTGGTATTAAAGACAGGCTGGAAAAAACAGAACTATCACAATAATATCAGCACCCATGTATTCTGGTACTGTTTAGCAGTAAGATTTAAAACTGCAATACTACTGTGGTGCTGGTTTGCTCTCTGTCACTTGAACAGACCTCATTAGACCTTTAAAGCACAAAAAAAAGGAGCCCACTGTGAAGGATTCCTCCAGCAGCACCAGTATGCTCCATGCTCAAGAGCACAACTGTGTTAGTCACTTGCTCTTCCAATGTAAGCCATAAAGGTTTTTTAAAGGCTTAGGGCTGTTTGAAGAAGGTCATCTTTTCCCTCACCCCATCAAAATAAGACGACAAAGTGTTAACAGAGCTAAAACTATAATTCTCTGTAGCCTGTTCTTTGCTAGTAAAGCCCCTTTTAAGAAAGCATTTGAGGAGAATCCACAGAAACTGGCTTCCATGGCTGGACTGACTAGGGAGAAAGTGTCTGGCAGCACACAGCTGTGAGTGAGGATCCCAGGATCTCTGCTCTGTTCTGCAAGATCTGAGGTTTCTGGGGACTTGCTAACAGTTACTCTGTAAGGCATCAAGTCCCCTTCCACAACTGAGTCCAGGAAAAAAAAACAACAAGAAAACAATGTTATTTTTTCAATTTCTGAGCTCCTACCACCCTTTCAGCTAGTTCTGAGCTAATACTGTTGAATTAATTTTTCTATACAGATGGCAATATCAATTCAGTAATAAGGTCACGTTTTACAAAGTGACAAAACTTTTTTTCCCAGCTCTATGTTTTTCAATATGGCTGAGTTTAAAAGGTGGAATCTTTTCTGACACACAAAACATTTAAAGAACTTGAAGGTTGTAAAGTAAAGCACTTGGAGGAAACAAGAATTAAAATGCCTGCACAATTCTTACTACATAACCTTTTACACAGATATTGATCCAGCATTAGGAGCAGTAGAGAGCCAAAAATACAGCTCAACTATACTGACCTCAAACCAGCATGAGAGCCAATGCTTTCCAAGTCCAATGGGGGTTCACTGTGCAGGGCAATGACCAAGGCAGCACTCCCAACAGAACTAAACTGCCTATGAATGCCAAGTGAAACCGCGCCATACCGCTTGTGCGGTAAGGGACCAAACTAAGTTTTGAGAGTCACAGTCCTTAACTTCATAGAACCATAGAAAGGTTTGAGTTGGAAGAGACCTTAAGGATCATGTAGTTCCAACCCCCTGCCATGGGCAGGGACACGTTCCACTAGAGCAGGTTGCTCCAAGCCCCTGTGTCCAACCTGCCCTTGAACACTGCCAGGGATGGGGCAGCCACAGCTTCTCTGGGCACCCTGTGCCAGCGCCTCAGCACCCTCACAGGGAAAAGCTTCTTCCTAACGTCTAATCTAAATCTTCCCTCTTTCAGTCTAAAGCCATTAACCCTTGTTCTACCACTACTGTCTCTTACAAAATGAGTTCTGAATGCTTATTTTCACAACTTTTAAGATTCAGTTTATGCAGCTTCTGTGTATAAACCCTGAGATGCTGCCATAAAAATAAAATTTCAAAAAATTATAAAAAAGAAAATACCAACAACGTGCATTATGTGCAACTGCACTGACCTCTGCACAGGTCACCAGCAGAGGCTGAGGACTTTCAGATCCCCAAGCCAGCTCTCTGCCACTTGGGCTGGAAAGGCAACCACCCATAGTTGGCTCTCTTCCTCCCAAGGGAGCAGCCACTAGAGGGAGATGCAATCCAGTGCGTGACAGCCACAGGAAAGCAGGGCAGCAGAGTTCCTGGATTGCCCTGCTCTCTGGAATGGGATCTACATGTCCAGCTGCACCACAGAGATGCCAATGTGAAAAACTTCCTTTACACAGCACTGCAGTTACAGAGCTGAGACGTGGGGTCCCCAAAGCTACAAGCGGGGTTCTCCGCCTTGTCCATGTCTCATGACATCTCTGCTGCTCAGTATAGAAGGACTTGGAGGTAGAATAATCTTCATCACCTGGAAGCCTTCTGTGCCATATGCAATTGCAAGGGCTTTTAAATGTACAGAGCAAAGCTCCTGGTCCACAACCCATCAACCCCTCCTGTAACTACAGCATCTCCTGCACCTGTGCTTCATCCACATGATCCCCTGAAACCACAATGGAAAATGTACGATGGGAACAGGCTAAAAAGAACACTAAAGTGGGGCTTGGGAGATTGTGTTTTGGGGTCAGATTGTTTGGTTTTTGTTTGTTTATTTTTTTCCCAGCTGCAAAATCCTCATACAGTCTGAATATTGACAGATAGACCTAAAAAAAGCACTGCAAGCTGTGACCGCTGGGGAAGTTTGGCAGAAAGGGGGTATAAAGAAATACCTCATGGATTGCACAACTGTCCCCTTTTAAATTTCAAACTGTTCTTCCAAAGCAAAAAAGAGCTTTAAATAGTTTCTTTTTTAACTATACTGTCAGATATGCCAATATTTTTGACATTTCCAAATATATCCAGCTTAAGAAAACGGGCACGTAGAACTTTATCTCCAGTGATTAAAATCTGATAAACTGATAACTAGCTGAAAAACGTGCCTTTCAATGAAAACATGGTAAGAAACTGTAATTAAAAACATGATTTTGAATGCTTTCTCTAACTGACTCTCTGATCTCTGTTCAAAGCATCATTTTCTCAACAATACATTATATGAAACTTCAGAATGGCCTTGCCAGGCAAGCAGTAAAGCCTCATCACAACTGAATTAAAGTCTGTTCAGTTTACCCCATTCCTTCCCTAGGAACTGGATAAAATTATCCTTACACCTTCCACGTTCTTTTAACTCACATAATTAAATCTTGCATCTTTAAAGAAAATGATGAAGAAACAAAACGGTTAGTTGTGGATGATTTTTCTACCTCTATAAACACTTTGAGAAAGAAAAGTACAACTTCAGTTAAGAGAGATCTTGAACACTTACCTTAGGTGCTGCCTTTTTGGGCTTTGGCTCCGGTTTAGGCGGAGCAGGTTTCTGCACAAAACGTACACAAGAAACAGTCAGACAAATGCTATCAATGTTTTAGCAGTATGTTGGTAACTTCTCAAAACTATTCAAGAAAGTAGTTTAGAGCTGGCTGCTTCCTTCTGCATTATAAAGGAAAAAACATGAGAGACAGATCAGTGTGTTTTTTATCCAAACCCGTGTCTCCTCATCTCTGTTATGGCAATCATGGTACAGATGCGGATAGTAGTAGTAAGTGGATCATTACTGTGTCTGGGTGTTACTGTCTGCTACGAAGGCAAGCATGTATCAAAAATAAAAGGTATTAACACTTGGACATAATTCTATGTATGAATGCACATCTTAGCTTACACTAAAATTAAGTACTTCCTCTTTTAAATAGCAACTGTTTCCACTTGGCATTTCCAAAATGGCTTAAAAAAGGGCTGAGTGCACTGAGTGCCTGTAGAAAAGGATGCCAAGAGCCTGTTTAAGGCTGAACCCACATGACAGATTTACACCCTCTGGGTCTCAGTCTACCCAACAGTTGGGCCCGTAAAGTCATTGGGCAGATTACAAGTATAAGAAGAGAGGAGGTAATTTGTGGAGCTATGAGCAGGTATTTGCATGGAGACCTACAGAGAAAAAATGCATCTTGACACATGTCTAAAGTAAACCTGTAAGGTGTTGATACTCAAAGACTAGAAACAGAGAACAGGAATTTTTACTTTTCAATACTGCAATACTCTAACCACGCCTTTCACAATATTGGTGGGGAAAAAATGAAAGTTTCTCTATAACTGTCCCCTAGAACTTAGCATCCTATGTGATGTAATACGAAAAGAGTAAATAAAGATACTTACAGCGGATAGTCTAGCTGATCTTCTCTTTGGCTGTGTAAAGAAACATGTGTCACTCAAATTCAGCAAGCATATACAGCAGTGCTTTCTCAGAACTGCAACCCAGAATAACATGGCACAGACACTACACCACGAAGGCCCATACAAATTCTAGAACTTATTAAATTACGGCCGTTATGGTGATGACTTCCCCAAAGCACAGCTTTGTTCAATAGTTTTCACTCCTTGCTACCGCCCTTTTACCCCACTGTGAGTGATAAAGTTCCTTTACTTGCAGGAGCGGTATCATGAAGGCTCTTGTCACTAAGCCGTTGACTAAAGGGGACATGTTGCCACAGGACCCAATGGCCTCAGCCCAGCGGAGCCACTGGCTCCAGTGGGGATACCCAGAGCCCACCTCAGGTGACAGGCCAATGGATGGGCACAGGCACCCCATCCCCAGGGGCTGCAGAGCCTGCAGAAGGTACGGGGGACCTCAATTTATTTGGAGCACTACCCAAGTTCTTGGGGACTAGCACGGAAGAAGCAGCTCCTACCTCCTCCTTTGCCTCGCCTTCAGCTGGAGCCTGCAAGGAAAGCAAGAGACTGAGGTGAGAAGGTGTCGCCATCCCCTGTGGCCAACTCCCTCACAGCCCTGAGGGGAGCCCAGGGGTGAGCAGGGAACCCCCAGTGCCACGCTGCAGACATGAACCGCACCGCCTGGCTCCCTTCCCTGCTCCTGCGGGGCGAGGAGGTCAGTATCAGGCGAAGGAGATCGATGGCGGCTCCCCACCTCTCGCACTACAACTCCCACAATGCCTCGGGGCCGCCGAGCTCACGTCATCGCGCCGAGGCGTCGCCGCGTTTAAAAAGTTCCCGCCAAATTACCT
>NW_009919302.1:0-5997 GCF_000696875.1 Nestor notabilis
ATATATAAAAAAATATATAAAAAAAGAACATCTAATTGTAACATACATGATAAAGCAAACTACATACCACAGACTCCATATCATGAAGTGTTATTGGCTTTTGGAGCATCATCTTGTAAAAAGGACGAATAAAAAAGGCTTTAAAGAAGAACAAATAAATTGAACAGTACATAACTTAAAATTCAAAACACCCACAATATTAATCTACATAGTATATTAAATAAAATAAATACTAACCATCCAAAAGTTTGCCATGGTAAACAGCCATTCCAGCTACACGACCTATAAACTTGAAATAAGAGAGATGATCTTCATTGCAAAGTCCAGAGTTTGGATTGATCTGCAGAGTATAGTTATCTCTGAAGTTGAGGGAAGAAGCAGGGAAGAGAAAGAAAAACAAAATGTTGTGCTATTGGAACTGTCCCACATTTGAAGATCTGAAAGACATCACTGCTTACATCAGATATTATTTTCATGAAGTTGAAAAAATAATCATATTTGGATTAATAAATCGCTAATCTAATACTAAACAATATTCAATATAAGAGTCTACTGGCACAGCATAAATAACAGTTTTGAAACGCTGTGAACTACCTTCGTAAGTTAGAGATACACCAAAGAGAAGACGTTTAACCCCTACTGTTTTTAAAGTAGTCAGAATAACATTCTCTGCATTATTTAATACTGCCTCTTCTGTAAGTAGTAGATAGATGGTTGCAAGCAGATGCCTCTCTATGCAAAGATGACACAGCTTATGTTAGATTGCTGAAAAAGCAAGAATATTGGTACTGTCTCTACTAGATGCAGAATATTGCAGTAAATAACTAAACCCTCCTATGCAGCTGGGGGAGGAGGGGAGTAATTCCATTCTTAGAGTAGACATGAGAAATACAGTTGATGTACTTTCCCTAACTAAACTAGTTTTCATGTCTTCCAGACCTGTATTACTTACGTTGCTGAATATTCAAACAATCCATAATAAGGATTAAACATTTCTTTAGAGAGAAGGAAGAACCATTCCCTGGCCACTCCTCCATAGTCTAAACCTTTTTCACCATCAAATTCAATCCAAAGTCTTGCTTTAAGGAAATCTGCTCTCTTTACAGCTATAATCCTTCTATAAGAATCTTCAAGGATTGTTGTGCGATGAATTTTCATTTCAAATCTATTTGGAATATCACTCTAAAAAAAAAAAAAAAACAAAGAGAAGATCGAATAAAATCCAGCATCTTCTAGTCTTGCAGAGTGTGCAAATTCTATAAACAGACAAAGAATGGCACGCAAATCCTTTACTTAAAGGATTTGGAAACATAACACGATGTGATTGACATAAGGTTCTATTTCCATACAACATGCATGGAGAGTTTCAGATACTAAATTCTATTTCATACCAAGAAAATAGGGTTAAAATAAATTCTTACTAGTAACAGCATATGCTCAGTTGTTCTGCATGCACCAAGGCATGCAATCTTTTTTAACACTGAAAAGTCACCATAATTTAAGCTTGATTTAAAAGAAAAGGCAAAGAAACAAATGAAAAAAAAAAACCCCACTACAACAAAAAAACCAAACCAACAACAAACCAACCCACTCAGAGTAAGTCCCTTATAAGCCAGGAGTAAAACTTTGTTGAATCATTAAATCACTATATAGGAATAGAGTATTTTCCTGATTTTGGTTGTTTTCATCCAGTTTATTTCAGCAATTCCTTCAAGCAAAATTGAGAAATTCAGTGAAAGTGGGAACAGGAAATCTCAACTCGTGCTGCTCTACGACTAGATGAGGATGATGCAATGAAACTCAATATATTTCAAGTTTCAAAGAACACACTGAGTAGAAATAATGAATTTTTGAATGCAGAAGTACTTAATAAATCACTCTGAAGAGCACACGTTAGGATATACTTCCTTTTTGTTTTCTTATACTCCTTAAATAATCTCCCTTAAAATTACAAAAAACCCCACCTAGAATGCTGCATTTAAATGTAATGCCTATTTATATCCAACAACAGCTTGATCCAAACTATAAACAAAGAATAATTGCTTGGGGTGGGGGAGCACATTATTTGTTGCAAAATATTTTACAGTATCATATGTCTATTTACAGGGAATAATAAAACCAAACTTGGCTGACTAAAATAGCATTCCATAATTAAATCTCAATATAAATCAGTCCCTAGCCCTAATTGTCGTTTAGGTATTTGTGAATGCTTAAAAGGCAATAGTAACCTATGCTTTAAAATCTATGTGTGTATTTAGTTCTTTAATGACTACAATTACACTGTGTGGCTAAGATGTCTATCACTTCTCAGATTAGGATAATGACATTTGAATGAATGCCAAGCTTGTTTGACTAGGAACACAAAAAGTGAGGTGCATATAATTGCATGCAATTTACATGTCAGTTCAAAACACAGAGACAGGATAGAGACAGACTTGGTAGGTAAAAGGTGAACTATGGGTCTAAACTCAAAGGCTATATTTATATATACAAAATATCTCCCAAGGATACCAAATTCGACTGCAGTTCTGCAGAGAGTCATTGTTATCTGAATATCCAGATGCTATTTACAGTCTTTTATGCTACGTGTTATAAATATACCTGGCACTGCCACTTCAAACTAGAACTTGCAAATGAGATTCATAAATTTAAGATTTTAAAGCTGTAAGAATTTACTGCAGTCATCTAGCCTGATCAAGATGACAGTACATATTTCTATCTGGACAGCCTAAAATCTATTCTGAGAACTTTTATTTCCATGTGCTGAGTTCCAGAAACTAACATGCTAGATCAGGGATTTCCAAACTTTCCTGTTGCCAGCCTACTTCCAAGTTCATGAGTTATTTTAACCTTTTAGAATTTCTACTTTCTCGATTAGATCACTTTCAGTCTCATCACTGTATAAAGCCACAAACTCTATTGTTCAAATAAACATTACTTATTCCAAATCACTGCTTCACAAATGTATTTGTGATCTGACAGTAAACTTACCTGCCATAAGCAGGTTACAACATTCAATTTCTTTTCACTGTAACCTAACCTTTCCTTTGTTTAGGGCTGTAAGTTTCTTAACCTTCTACTGGATTCCTACTGATTACTAACCTGTTTCTTCAATTTCTTTCTGAAGAACTCATACTTCCGCTTATAGTCCCTGGAGTAAGGCACAGCCTTTGGGAAGAAAAAAAGAAAAAGAAAAAAAAAGTGCTTGAGATAACTCTTAACAATTGATGTAATAGAAACTACTCTATATTTGTGAAAAACAGACAATGCATTTAAGTTCTGAGAAAACAGGAATATATGTTTTACTAAGTATGAGGGGAGATTTCAGTTTATAAATACAGATAGTTCAAAACATCTGGAATGAAAAGTACTTCTTTGTTCAGATCATTTGTTCTGATCAGTTCCATAGAATTTATCCTGTACTGTACTATTAGGTGATGCAAATAAGATCACTGACTGACTCAGATGAAAGTGACCAAAATGCTTTCAGTGACTTACATAACGCATAGTCTTTCCCTGCTGTATCATGACAGACCTGGCTACAATCACCTCTATTTTCCATGGACAGAGAAGGTTGTTTACATATGTGGGCTATTAATAAACACAGATATCAGCTGAACACTAAAACCCATCTATAATTATAATGTGTACCGTCTTTGCAATTAGTCCTGGTAATTTTGCACTTCAGATTAAGTATCAAGGCCAGATAATTATTTTTCAGTTGGAAATTAATTTAATTCCTTTCAAAGATTTTTTTCTTTTTTCTTTTCTTTTTAAAATTTATTTATTTTGGACACTGCAGATAAAAAATAAGATTTCTTATCTGCTTCAATCCCTGCCCCCCCCCCCAACTTTCCAACTACTGTGAAAACTGATTTTTCTTTCTGGCATTTTAAAAAACATTTCCACCAAAAGCTTTCTAAACACTCCTGAAATCAAGAAATTAAAATGCCTTGTTCAAACACCCTGGAAGTTTCATCTTCTAGACTAAATACCAGATAAATGACAAGTTTGTTTGAATTCTATTAACAATATTCTTGGAAAATACATAAAGCCACATAACGAAAGCTTACTGGTCCAGTTATTGCCACGTTCTGCAGTCGAGGATCCTCCCACTGTGTTTTCTTTGTATCTGCAAGACATTTCTTAATTAGTTCTACTAATTTAGCTAATGTTCAGATTTAAAATGAGTGGGCGAACACTACATAGTACATACTGTGGTTTATGAAGAATATTCTTCCATCTGTGTGAGTTCTTTCTTCCCACCCTGGCTGTAAGAAGGACACACTTTTATTACAAATTTCTGACTGTACAGTTTGCATAGAACTCAGCATGATCTGCAGTTGGAGGCATTCCTCCTTTCCATCTACCCTCAGCACAGGAATTCCAAATAGAGTACTTTTTGTATAAAAAAGCAGGCTGCATCTTCTCATGTGCAAGTTTCGATAGGACTAACCTAAGTAGTTAAATTGTTATATCTGCAAAAAAAGTTTAAAATTGTTTACTCACTGGTAATGGGCCCAGATCTACTGGATCTAGGGAAGTCTTTCTCCTTGGATGAGCAGAAATTTTCAGTCTTGGATCTTCCTTTGAAAACAAAACAAGCAGCATGTTAAAATCCTTTTGTTCTTTTGCTTTTAAAAACTTCATCTTTATTAATGATTGTGTAAAGAATATGCCTAGTACCATCTAGATAGTTGTTGCATATTCTGTAGCCTATATATTCTGTAGGTAGGGGAAAGGTGTTTGTGTAAAATGAGGTCTTTCCACAATCCTAAAGAAATGAATATTCATTTTGAATCAGTTCAATGCATTTCTCTGTTTCTCATTCACTGACAGCAATACAGACGTACTCTGTAAATGCTGAAGTCCACAAGCAGTGCCTAGTGGTGCGCAGTGCCACTCTGTGGAACTGTAGCTGTACAACTCCCCCATCCATACTGGATGAGGCCTGCTTTTCACAGAAATCTGCACTGTGCACTGAACCATGTGACAATTCAAGGGAATGGATTTCCTGTAGAAGGTAAGTTCACAAAACTGATTGCTGTTCACAGGACATATAAGTTAGCATTATTTTATAGTTGACAAAAGCGTCATGTAGAAGATGTTTTATGTCTGCAAAACAAATGCCTACACACATCAGTATTTTCCTCCTTCCAAGCTAAACTTTCAAGTACCAATAGAGTTTGTAAAATTCGTAATGTTCTACTCATGACAGATAATGAAAATGACTTCACATTTTTCTTTTACATATGTTCCTTAAGGGACGTGACACAGCTATCTTGGCATTAAAGAAATCTACACAAGCTTGCTGAAAGCAGCAAAGCTTTGACTTGAAAGGAACTGGAATTTCAGTCTATGAGAGCAGTTTTCCATTACCCATGTTGTAGTTTTGGTATTGTGGTCAATAAAGAATGGTCTCCCATTAGGTGCATGTCGAACTTCCCAGCCTTTAGGGAGAAATCCTTGCTCCATTTCAGGCTGCTGCTGAGAAGACTGTTGTGATGAATCACTTGATGTTGCTTGTGATTGTCTTCCCATAGAAATGCTTTGTGTAGCTGACAACTGACCTGTTTCTGCAGCAGTCTATGGTAAATCACAAAAAAAGTATCAAATCAAAGCCTTGTAGAGCAATGTATTTTTTCTGTTAACCTGTGTTTTGATTCATGAAAGAAGTTTCACAAAGTAAGTGTCAGACACTACACAGATTTTAGTCTAATATCAACAACATTGACTAGCAATCGCTGGTTATGGTACAAAGGTTAAAATAAGTCCTTCATGGTACATTCATAAGACTGACTTGCCATAAATATTACTGTTTGTAACTCTTGCTGCATTCTCTCACATATTTTATGTAGTGCTTTACCAGTTTACGCCCTTTTGCATTTCAGAGAGATCTCTACTTTACTTCTATTATGCGAAATGTTTAAATGGTCAAACGATTAATAAATTAATCAATCGATTCAACATTAATATTAATAATAAATTTATAGATTA
>NW_009919303.1:0-5782 GCF_000696875.1 Nestor notabilis
ACAGGGAGGGACAGGAGTCTGCAGCGGGAACAAAGGAGCCGCCCTCAGTGTCTTCGGTGGGAGGTGGGAGCAAGAAAGAGAGAGAAAAGGGGAGAAGGGAGGAAAGAGGGGGAAGGGAAGAAAAATGGGGAAAGAGGGAAAGAAAGAGAAAGGGAAGAAAGGAATAATGGAAGAAAGAAAGTAAAAGAGAGAAAAATATGAAAAAAGTAAAAAAAGAAAAGAAAGAGGGAAAGGAAGGAAGGAAGAAAAGAAAGAAAAGGAGAAGAAAGAAAGGACAGAAAGAAAAAAGAAAGAAAGAAATTAAAATAAAGAAAAGAAAGCATCAATAGGTGAACATGCTGTAGATTGTCTCATCTTGCCGATGTACTGTGCAATTGCATCCTAGGTTTTCATCCCCTGTACACCTTTGGAAGGAGCTCACTATGACAGGGCAGAGTCTGAAGGCTTTATCTGAAGCGAATTTTGAAGACAATGAGATCAGCATCAACGTTGGAGGCTTTAAGAAAAAGATGAGATCCAACACATTATTAAGGTTCCCCGAGACCAGGCTGGGCAAACTGCTGAGCTGCCACTCAAAGGAGTCAATACTGGAGCTCTGTGATGACTATGATGACACCAAGAATGAATTTTATTTTGACAGGAACCCCGAGCTCTTTCCTTACGTGCTACATTTTTATAACACCGGCAAGCTCCATGTGATGGGTGAACTCTGCGTGTTTTCTTTCAGCCAGGAGATTGAATACTGGGGAATCAATGAATTCTTTATAGACTCCTGCTGCAGTTACAGCTACCATGGGAGGAAAATGGAGCCAGACCAAGAGAAATGGGAGGAACAAAGTGACCAGGAAAGCACCACATCTTCTTTTGATGAGATTCTGGCATTCTACAATGATGCCTCTAAATTTGACAAACAACCATTTGGAAACATCAGGAGGCAGCTCTGGCTTGCTTTGGATAATCCTGGGTACTCTGTCTTAAGCCGGATCTTCAGTGTCCTTTCCATAGTGGTGGTGCTGGGCTCCATTGTGACCATGTGCCTGAACAGCCTCCCAGACTTTCAGATAGTTGACAGCAATGGGAATTCCGAGGAAGACCCTCGCTTTGAAATCGTGGAACATTTTGGTATTGCATGGTTCACTTTCGAACTGGTGGCGAGATTTGCAGTAGCTCCTGACTTTTTAAAGTTTTTCAAGCATGCCCTGAATTTGATTGACCTAATGTCTATCCTTCCGTTTTATATCACTTTAATTGTCAACTTGGTGGTGGAAAGTAGTCCGACTTTAGCAAATTTAGGCAGGGTTGCACAAGTCCTGAGACTCATGAGGATCTTTCGCATCTTAAAGCTTGCTAGACACTCCACAGGTCTCAGGTCCCTTGGAGCCACCCTGAAGTATAGCTACAGAGAGGTGGGGCTTCTTTTACTTTACCTCTCTGTTGGCATCTCCATTTTCTCAGTTGTGGCTTACACCATTGAGAAAGAAGAGAATGAGGGGTTAGCCACCATCCCTGCTTGTTGGTGGTGGGCTACTGTTAGCATGACCACAGTTGGCTACGGGGATGTTGTGCCAGGGACCACTGCTGGCAAGTTGACGGCATCTGCATGCATCCTAGCTGGTATCCTAGTGGTAGTGCTTCCCATCACGCTGATCTTCAATAAATTCTCCCACTTTTATAGACGTCAGAAGCAGTTAGAGAGTGCCATGAGAAGCTGTGATTTTGGTGATGGCATGAAAGAAGTTCCGTCAGTCAACTTGAGGGACTACTATGCGTATAAAGTTAAATCCCTTATGGCCAGTCTTACCAATATGAGCAGGAGTACTCCCAGTGAGCTGAGCCTGAATGATTCACTGCATTAGTGTACAAGTTTGACAGCAGTTTGCATGAAAGCTATCAAGAGCTATGTTTGTAAATGTTTTCCTATTTGTCTTCTTTTCTTTTTCCTAGAGGATAGTGTTGCTGACACTGCACTAACTTTGCACTTGAGAAACTAAAGACATTTCTATTACAAGTTGACAGTTTGCACATTTTCATCCTGTTGCATTGGTACTAAATGCTGACTTTTCCATACAAATGTTACCACTTCCATGACATTAGTGCTAGTAGTATACTGATGATCTGTTGCTTTGTGCATTTCTTCATCTGAATGATGAGCAGAGAAATGAACGTACCCAAGTGGAATAAACATTCTCAGTTGTGACACGAGTAATGAAAATGTCACCCATCACCTATTGTGGTATCTGTACTAGTGTAGGACTTCCCATGCATTTTATAACAGTTTGAAGGAATCACCTGTGAATCACTGACACAGGAACACTCTTCCCCATCTTTCTGACTGGTAATTCTGATCATCACATGTCTGAAAACACCTCTGAGCTTCACCTTTCGATGGAGGTTTGCTTACCCTTGAGCATGTGTGTTAAAAACTGCGTGTTCTTGTTCTGAAATGTTTTGTATGGTAATATTTTTCAGAAGCTCCTAAGCATAGACCTACCTCTGCTTCCAAGATTAGGTCGATAATGAGCCCTCTGAAGAAGCACACCCTTCATTTTCAGATACCTACATGTTCAAAGACTACATTTCCACAAGTGACTCTAGGTATGGAGGCCTATGAAGACATCTCAGGTTCCCATTTCCAGAAGTGATCTGCACACAGCTTGGTTCCAGTGAAGCTGAAGAAATGCTGTATTTCAGTCTGTCAAAATGGTTCTGAGATTAGACACACAAAACCGTGGGTTTTCAACAATTAGAAGCGCCAATTAAAAACTTGGATTTGTTTAATGAGGCGAAATATTCCCACATGAACAGTACAGGCAGCATTTTAGGAACTGACATTCATATACTGCAAAAAGACTAATTATAAAGATGCCATATGTGATGTTGAGCTATAAAATCTAATTTTATCAGGAAAGCTTGAAAGCAGGTGTTGATGGCAGACAACTCCATTAAGCTCTCTGCCAAGGAAACTCTAAGGAAAAAAAAAAACCCAACCCTGTAAGTCACATTTTCCCTCAAAAAGGAATTTACAACTTACAGCTAAGGAAGAGTATAAGGGCTTAAGAAAGGAACAGATAAAGAAAAAGAGCTCAATACTGCACTCGCTGTGGGCAGATCCTCCTACCTGCTTCTGTGACGTAGACAATTTAAATCCTTTCAAGGGCTGGCCTGTACTTACTTCTTTATAAAAAAAAGACATGAGAGAGCAGATCATCTGGGTTTCCAAGAGTAATCATGAATCTGCATAAACTTACTTTGTGAGTGCTCAGTCTCTTCCCTTATGCAGTTATACAGAGAGTAAGCACTTGTGGCCGACAGGCAGAAACCACTGTTTCCCTCTCTTTGTACTTCTAGGCATCCGTGATATAAAACAACCAACTGTCACTCCGTGGGCAGAACAGGATTTCTCTTCAGATCTTGCTGCTTTTCCAGCACATTTATTACATATAATGTTCCAATTAATTTATTATTATTATTCCCCCCCCCCCCCCCCCAGTTTTCCTTGTGGAGACTAGAGGGCTTCAGAAAATAAATTCAAACTGGTTGAAGAGAAATTAAAATTCTAAAACTAAAATTGTCATGTTGGGAAACCTGTGTTTGTATACCACAACAAGGAGTGGTCCAACTGGCAGAATAAAGCAAGAATGGTATGAGTAGATAATTGCTTTTTTTGGGCTTGCTGTCCCTGAAAACCGAAAAGAGTCATATGCACAGCCCTGAAGGTAGACCTAGAGAATCCAAACTGGGTGTCCAAACTTGAAACATTTTGCTGGTGGGCAAGTTCAAGTTCTCTGCTGAGTCACAGGCACAAATTCAATAGTCTTGTCCCTGATTCATATTGCATGTGTGTAAACTATCAGATGCCTACAAACACCCACCCAAAACACAGCACAGCACTAGGTTGCCTGTTTGATTGACATACCGTGAAAGAAATTAGGGTAGGAAGAGATGGGCTTGCACAGCACATACACTCCGGTTGGGTTACATGCTGTGAGGGTGGCAAACCCTCACGCTGATGTTGCGGACACTGTGAGTTCTCTCTAGGTCTGTTGGCTGGGGGCCTTCAAGAATCCAGCTCCAAGCAGTGGTTTTATCTCAGTTCCACAAGCAGTAGATTCCCAGAGTTGAAAGCCAATGACTTTTAGGGCACTTACTTGAAGAGACCTGTAAACTTGCCAAAGAGTCACAAGTTCCCTCAGCTGTTGCTAGTTTAGTATTGCAAAGGTTGGATCCAAACTTTGCAACACATCATTTCAATAACCTATAGCTTATCTTATGTTCTAGATTTACTATTAATCATAGGGCCAATGCTCTGTCATTTCTGCAAATATTGAATGGAACGTGTCCAAATTGTGTTTTACTAAAGAAAATGAAATACCCCAAGGAATTACGACTTTTATTGTCCTGGTTGAAAGGAATTTTCATTATTGCCTTTTTATATAAGTGCTTTGGATCAAAGACACTAAATAAATAAAGTACTGAAATTTAATATGTTCCTATTATCATGACAATGACTTTACACAGTACACAGGAATTCCCTTCATAAACTTAACTAACTCCATGTTAAAAGTAGTCAGGTTTTTGCTCCCCCATCCTCCGGAAGAGCATTCCAGAGCTGTGCTGCTCTCCAAGGCTTGTGCAGCTTTCAGCATAATTTTATTAACGGCTGCTTTATATCAGCTGGGTTTTTTTCCCATGCCACCACTGTTCTTTAGCTTAAATATTTCATTTTCTTCTTAGTGTTTGCATGCAAGCTGTATTTATAGACAGCAACCATATGTCCTTAATGCTTATTTTCACAGAGTTATACCTGCCAAGCTTCCTTTTAGTTTTCTTTTTGCAAGTCATATTCCCCTGACCGTCCTAGGAGATGTAGCCTTTTTTTCTGCACTACTTCTGCTTAGATTTAATGTGTTTGAATATTATATTGTATTGCTTTGTACAGCAGTTTTAATATTTGCTTATGACTAAGAGAATTTTTCACTGACAAGGATAATGATTGTTCTCATTTAAGTGATGATGTTGTCTTGGCTCCCTCAAGATATCTCGGTAAGGAAGAATGAAGCACACCCTTCCTGCCATTTTTTTGAAGTAACCTCTATTCTAGGGCTCAATCCAGTAAGTGCTGAGAATCTTTGTCTCATTAAATAAAAGTTACAGAAAAATGTTTTCAATTTGAAGGAAAAGTTCAATCTCTCCAAAGCCTCAGCGAGGAGACGAGGTGCTGTGCTGTTTGAGCTATCATTGCTTTCACCGGACTTCTTCAATCACTCTTTGGTAAGAGCGGGGCATCTTCACTTCTATAAAACAGCGGGTCAGGAATGAAGGATGAGAGGACTAATTGGCTGCTTTCTCCAGTGATTGAAACTTGGAAATTGTTGTGGTCAGGAATCCGCTTGTTATGGATGTGCAGTTTAATGAAGAACATTGCACTTGGCACGTGCTCCTCCTGGCTTGTGACAGTCACCTTCCTGGCACTGGTGGAAATGTTGCTCCTATTCTCTTTCATCTGAGAGCTTTGAATTGCTTAAATGAGGATTATGGGAATATTTCAAACGAGGCAACTTACTTTATTGCCAGGAATAACCTGTTAGAGAATCCTGATTTCTAGTACAAATTTAGGCTATTACAAGAGTTGGAGATGTTCTCGAGAAGCAATATGTTACGTTATTTTCCTGAGATATAAAAACTATATATAGATTGTGATTAAGCTTTTTATGTATGTTCAGATTTTGTATTATTGCCTGGTTTATTATTCACTTACTTTCATCAGTTGCTAATTCTCTCT
>NW_009919303.1:5813-19295 GCF_000696875.1 Nestor notabilis
CTACTTCGTCCACTTCAAAAGCAGACTGTTTTTTTCCTCACATATTATATATAGCATGAGCTACTTCACATTGCAAACTTGAAAACAAAGAACTTTGCATTTAATTTTCCAACTTTAATACCTCCAGTATTTGTACCTTTTTGTACAGAACTTTATGAGACTGCAGGGAACGACTATATCTGGTGCTCTTTGTACTGCGTTTCTTGTCCCAGTAGTGTGTGACACACTCGAGAACTCAGCTTTGTGCCACAAAATGGAAATTAAATGCATAAAAACATATATTTCATCAAGGATTAAGAACTCATTTAAGTTTCAGGGTATTCTGAGTATATATTATGATCAAAGAGGAGCCTGGATCTCATTGTGAAGATAGGTTTCTTTTAATCATACACATTCTCTTAATTGGTGGTTGCGATGGGAAACTCACATTTTTCAGTTGAGCAAATAGTGCAAGCTTCTTGCTTTTTCTACCTCACAGATTAGGGACTAAGCAACATACCAACAGCACTTGTAGGAGCTAAATCAACTTGACATGACCTTTCATCTCCTCCCAAACAACCCCCATCCTTAGAGGCCCCAGCTGTGCACATACAAACAGCAGAAAGCCCCTGGAGTAACTGCTCTTGCTGTGCTAGTTATCCATTTCCTCTCACAGTACTCCTGACTTTTGAATCTACCTTTGATGGTGCTTTCAAACAATGTTCAAGCCACAGTCACCGCTCTTATCCCTTGGTGAGGGGCTGTGCCAGAACTGTTCTTTTCTCATCATGTTATTCTTTTTTTGTTTCAGTTTTTTTCCCAATTTATGCACCCGGCTTCCCACTAAGTTACACCAGAAATTAATTTGATTTCCTGTAACTTCAAGTTGCCCATTATTTAGGCAAGGCTAGAAGAATATTCAGTTTCTGAAGCATCTTCTACTGATTCTGCCTTTTCCCGACGCTTCTCGCCTGAGAATAATTTGCTGGATTAACAAAGGCAATACATTAATACATTATTCAAAGCAACAGTTCTCTGCTTAGTTGATTCAGAGACAGCCGTAATGTCTGCACCTTCAGAGCAATAGTTGCAGTTGTTAAGAAACATCACCCTGATTCACCTCTCATTTATAAAATTATGGGTTGTCAACTGGAGAAGGCAACCTCCAAACAGTCTAGAAACTGTTTCCCAAGCTAGCATGACACTGCTGGCAAAGGCCTGGCTCTGGTATTTATTTCTGCTGCTAGTACAGGGGATTGAGAATCATCTCACAGGTGTTGAGACTCAAACTGACCTCCCACCAGACCATGCAGAAAATTGTTTGCCTGACATCACCTCACCCTTTACACACAACCCTAAATCATGCAAGTCTTCACTTGGATAAATGCATGCACCTGGCTATAGGAGGCAGAGGCACAAGTCCAACACTTCAGCTTCACAGAAGTGCGGAAGAAACATCAGCACCTCCCTCTTGTTTTTGTCTTTCAGGGTACCAACGGGGCTTGGCTTCTCACTGATCCCTGTTCAGAATCAGAGATAAGTTTTTCAGGGATCAGGCAAAGTCTGTTATAAATCTACCAATTTCTTCTCTAAAGCACCTGAAGAGTGCCCAGTTTCAGATGCACCGTCCAACATCTGCTTGCCGTGACCACATGTGCAGGTGCTCTGTGGGGCGCACAAGTCTGTGTGGTTCTGAGCAGACTGTTCCACCGATTACACTGCTGACCTTCAAAGAAAACTTTTAATCACATTTGGAAGATGAGTGGTACTCAAACATCTTTCTTTGCTTACGAGCAGCCACTGCTCTGCCTATCTTAAGTCCTGCACCTCCTGCTTCACCCTGTTTGCTGTATCCTGATGTGGCTATTCCTGCAAGCCCCCATGACATGCAGTGAATGAATGGGTAATATGGTGGGGTTGTAGCACAGCAAAACGAGTGGCTGGAGCTCCTGACTTAGCAATGTCAATCCCACCAACTTGCAGTGGAAATTGTCCTTTAAATTACTATCCTATTTTTGAAATTCATGTTCTGTCCCATTCTAGGAAATGTTCTGAACATGGACACCCAAGCATAGCCTCTTTAATGACCAACTGTTTAATTACCAAATAAATGCTAATTTATTTCTATTGTTCCAGTGCTTAGGCACTTCAGATCATAGGCTAGCACCTCCATGTGTTAGGTATTCCAAGTATGGCAAAAGATAACACACCAAAGATGCGATTTACTTTTGGGGAAAATCTGTTCTCTGTGTTTCTTTCTTTCTCTTTTCCATACCAAGGCACAGCTTCCTGCTGTTTCTGTTAGTATGACCCTTTTGAACATTTCCATCCCTACCCTGACAAGCCAAAGGAAGAGGCCTTGGACATACTTTTCTCTGGTGAAGTGGTTCTTGGTATTCCCTGTAGACCGCACTCTAAAGAAGGCAGCTGAAACCTAGAAAGCAGCAGGAGAGTGGGCCATCCCCATCCAGTTCCCCCTTATGCATCTCCCCCTCTCTAGCACAGTCAGCGGAGAGGCAGGCAGGTCCCCCCCAACAGGGGATGCAGCTCCTTCTTGGATCCTTTATATTCAGCCTGTCAGGTGAGCTATCAGGTTTGACAGCCAGTTTGTGCATGGGAAACGCTTTATAAATAGAGAGCAATTTTCTTAGCTTTTGGTGGCAAAACCGCACCAGCCCTCCTTATACTTCTGTTGGCCGGCGCAGCCCCATCCTGGCTCTCGGGTGCCCCGAGCACAATAAAGTGGAACTGCACCGGCGCTGCCGCTGGCGCTACTGGGGCAGTGCCGGAGAGCACAAAGGCCACCTCCTCAGATGAGCGGTTACACAACACTGGCCCATCCACGAGCGCACACAAATACAAATGTACTTCCTCAGACTTGGCACTGAAACCACTGAAACCACAAAAGCCAGGAGATGGGAGTCATGCTGGCAACGGGAGGTGGCAGGTGTTTCTAGGTGCATTTGATTTTCTCAGGAATCCCTTTAGATTCAGAGAAAGGTCAGTCTAGACATATCAATAATATAGAAGAAAAAGGCTTTAACAGACAGTGGGAGCTTTCTGAAACAAGATACCTGACAGTTTTCCATCCTGAGAAAGCACAGTTAAAAAAAGCAAAACACATCTCACCATCCTGCTGGAGAAGGTGATTAAAAACCCATGGTGAATGCAAGATGAGTCTAGGTTCTGGGCCTTTAAATAAAACATTAATCCTATACAGTCCAGAAATGAAGACTAAACATGAATGGAAAGCAAAGCTGCAGCTGGAAGAGTGTTCGGATTCTTTGCTTGCAAAGTGCACAGGACAGCCACGACTTGCATGGCTTCATCTAGAGATCTGAGCCAAACATCAGAGGCCGGCTTCCCCAAGTTCAGATTCCCAAATGTTTCAGCACAGCCAGGGGTGTTAACCATACCCCCCCCTCACTCACGTCAGCAACAGGGAGCTCTAAACACGAGGTTGGCAGCCTCGTGGTGTTTTGGGGTAAGGCCATGCAGCTTCTGTCACTGGCTGCGATGGGGGAACACAGCAGCTGTCTGGGAATGCAGCATGGTGCCAGCCCTGAGCAGCACCATTTCCACTGATCAGGACGGAAGCTGGAAGGCAGCTCAGAAACACAGCAGTGATCTCTTCCTAAGTGTGACTGAATGGTCATTCCTCATTCTAGAGCAGAGAGCTGAACTAAACAGTTCAGCATCTGTCTATAAAATACAATATTAGTCAAACACTTGGCGAATAAGACTCCCTCCTACTTCAGCTGCAAGATAGGACACAACTGTCGTGTCTTCTGTGGAGGCAGTAACTGAAGTGCTATGAGATGTATAAAAATTGTGTCAGTTGATGGGCTGAATAATTCAATGTTAGCTACATTTAAAAGGCTTCAAACTTACCCACTCTTGGAATATATTTGCATTAATTGTTGGGATGTGGATCCTGTGATCCTAGAAATCCTCAACTCCCTATTTATCCCAGTAATCACATATATGGGGGCTGTTTAAACATCTGGGTGTCGACAAAAGAGTTAGAAATACACTAATTAGAAGAAATAGGTTTATCAAACCTCATATAACACTATTTGCATCAAGTTCAGCCACATTACGTTGTGGAATATAAACAGTCCCAAAAGCTAATATATTTCTTTAAAACCTGAGCAGTCAGTGGTCAATATGCTTTCTCAGCAGGACAGGATGCTGAAAAAATACAAGTGTATAGTACATCAACCATTTCTAGCACATAACTGAAGTGGGTTACCAAATCTTCTGGTTGGTTTAGAGTTTCTAACAGCATGAGAGAAACTCTCGGAATGAGTCAGAGCAGTATTTTAGCTGTACTTATTGAAATACTCAACCAGCACTTACTGCACTGGAGACTTCTGTTCACTTTCAGAGGTAAATTGGATTTGGATTAAGCAATTACATGTGTACATAAATCAGTGCAGTGCTGAACTTTAACACAGTTACCCCATTATGTTCTGGATGGTCTCAAGAACTTTATTCTGTAAAGATAATGGGAAAACTAAATGAAACTTTTCCTGGATTTTAGGAGACTCAGAAAAAGTTCTTTTATTACTTGTGTATACAAGTACAGAGTTTGATTTGTTTCTGCGTTTTTTTAATACGGAACAATTCGAAAAATTCTGGTCTTCTTCCATAGTTTCAGCAGGGAAAACTGGTATATGACAAACAAATGCGGCTTACCTGCCCACTGGAATAGGGTCTGCATTTGAAAAAGAATCTCATGCTTTTGGATATGGTTGCTAAGAAAAATGGTAAATCCACTTAATCCTTCTTCAAATAATCTCTGACCTCCATAATCTCTGGACTATGACACCTGTTTTCATGTGCAAGAGATCAAAAGGACACCTCTCGCTGTTAAGCCTGTATACGCCATTGTACTGTAATAAAAATGAAATATCAATTGATGCGTCGCACTACAGGCTTAGTGTCAGATAAATCAAAAGCTTTTGGTCTCCTTCTTTGATGTATTGGCTGTGAGATTTTCCTTAACCATCCAGGCTTTGGAAGCCCAGGAGGAGCACAGAGCAGCAGGAAGATCTGAAGAGGGGAACAAGTTGTGTTACAAATGTCTGAGGGCCACGGGCATCTTCTTGTGCGTCAGTCTTTCGGCAGCACCAAGGGAATGAAAGGATGAATAAGAGGTAGAGTGGGTTGCTTCTGCGTGTGTCTGCACACACCTTTGTACAGTGAAAGAACCATTATACTGATCAGGTCCAAATAGTGGCCCTGAGGGGAGAAACAGGACGTGGAGGGCCATGTTTTACTCCAGGAGTTGGCTAGGGAGAGGTAATATAAATATATTTATAATGTAATATAAAATACCTGTCCTCAGAAGAAATATCCACAGGCAGAAGAGTCCAGGTCTTTAGTAAAGAACACACGATTTAATTAATTTGACAGAGAAAAATACATCTAGATACATCAGCATGTGGCCACGTATATTTATAAATTTGATTTCTGAAGTTGTGACACCTAAAGAAAAGAATTGTGGAGCTTGCTGGGGTTTGCAGTGCACGAGTAAATAGCATTAACTTCTTCCCCCACTGTCATGGACAGAAAACCCGAATTCGTGTCCAGAATCAGATTAGTTTAATTCCTTCCATTGCTTTCCTGCTGGCTGGCTCCAGGCAGCTCCCAGCTCCCTGCTCACTTTATCCCCTCTGGATTCACTGTGGCCTTCAGAAAGGCCTGTTTGAACTGAACAAAGTACCAGCACCAGGCAAGACTCTGGCTGTTTGCCTGCAGCACATGAAAACATCCCACTCCCACCATCGCTTCTAGCACAGCTAAACCCAGTGCCTACAAGAACAACTGGGGAGGGATTGAGGGATAGAGTTACCACCCTAAGAAATGCCCTGGTGTAGAGCACGGAGCGAGCATTAGCTGATACCATTACATAGACTCTCCCACTGCACTAGACTTCTTTTTTTACATCAATATCAAGTTGGACACAAGGAGCTTTTTATCTTCCAATGTTTAAACGTGATTTTCAGATACCTTGTGGTGGCCATGCCTGCATCTGCACCAGGAGCTGTGGCCATGCTGCAGTCCTGCCAGCAGACAGCTATGGCCTTCTGAATCAAAAGCCTTCTGCCACCACAGCGTGGCGTTGTCAGTGAGAAAGGGAGCTGGCTCCTGCAGGGGTTCCTAGACCACAGGCACTGGTCTGAGCACTGTGCTGCCCTGGCGCTGATCAACAGCTTCCAGATTCATGCCGAGTCTCTTGATGACAAAGCGCTACTCACCGCTTTGTGCTCCTTCCTCACACTTTGCAGGACCCTCAGTGCCTCCACTGCAGCAGGGGAGGGAGGGCAGAAGGGTAAGAGGGGACAGTGGTTCCCACCAGCGCACAGCCCATTCAGCCCTCATAATGCCCAGGGTTAGAGCAGGGAAAGCCTCTCCATGCAGAGACAAACATCAGCTGCAGCTGAAACCCTCCATGACCCCAGAAACAAGCAGGGGAGGAAAGGAGGAGAAACCACCATCCTTTCTTTTGACTGGGATTTTGCCCCAGGTTTATTTACTCAGTTATGGTATGTCTCAATTTTTTTAAAATTTATAAATTGAAACTTCTACCTTTAAAAGTAGTATCTGAATAAGTGAAGCACAAATATAAAAGACAATAAACATGAATGGAAGAAAATCAGATGTGAAACAGCAACATAGAACAGTAAATTACGTGGATGACTACCTCATTTGCTTTTGTCAGCCAACACTTCCTTCCTCCCATCCATAGCTAACCTCAACAGTGACCTGGACAGGTGCAAACACCATTTGCTTTTTCATTTCTCCCCAAAGAAATTGATTTTTAATGGTTTGCTTCTTCCTGTTTCTGTGACAAATACAGCTCTTCTCTAACCGAGCAGATTCTCTAAGCCCGAGTGGAACTAAGCACAAGTCCATCCTGAGGAACCTGCGAAGCAAACAATGGGAAAAAGTACTAGTCTGTCTGGAACTAACAAATACTCTGGAAAAGAAAGATTTGGTTAGAATCTGAACATCCTGTATTTTCAAATGAAGGGAAAACAGGACATTCGAGATTCTACTGAATAGGAAAAGAGAATAAAAGCTGTTGCCAATATTTTCATTTGTGCACAACGTTCCCAGAACACTTGGCTCAGGGCTGCCCTTAAAACTAATGCCCACATTCATCCTCCAGAGCAGGGGGAAGAGAAGCAGCAAAAAAACCCCACGACTTCTCTTCTCCAAGGCTTTCACTGCCAGTAGTGGGCAGGACACTGCTGTACCACAGCCTGGTATAGAAATATCCCAAAGCCAATTTCCCAGAAAACTGCATGACATGGCCTCAAGCTGCACTAGGGGAGGTTTAGATTGGATAATGGGAAAATTCACGGAAAGGGTTGTCAAGCACTGGAACAGGCTTCCCAGGGAAGGGGTTGAGTCACCATCCCTGGAGGTAGCATAGATGTGGTACTTTGGGATATGGTTCAGTGGTGGACTTGGCAGTGCTGGGTTAATGGCTGGACTTGATGAACTTAAAGGTCTTTTCCAACCTAAATGATTCTGTGACTACAGAACACCCATCATTGCTTTGGAAGAACAGAAATAAATGCCACAGTAAGCTGGATCCCTGCATATTTATGAATGCAAAGAAATAAAGACTTCCTCATGTCATAAGGTCTTTTTAATTAGTTTTATAACTATACATACACTTAAAAAGAAAATATAACCCTCATCATATGACATTGATAAAACAGTGTGCACACAGAATGCTTTACAGAATACATTCTGCTTGGAAGCACCATTGCCTATTAATGGTGACTTGTGCAGGAATTCACTCATTACGAGCTGTATTTGGATCTGGAAGTTCAACACGCTGGGTGAAGAAGCAGCCTGAGCCACTGGGCACTCTTATCTAAATATACCTGGTCAAATACAGTAAATAACTGTAATACCCAATAACTGTGAGATTAATTCAGATTAGCAATAGAATTCTGTCACTTCAAACATACCATGGTTCACTAAGGAGTTTTGTTCATGAGTCCCTTTTACCAAAGTGCTTTTGTGGGCAAATTCTTAGGCAATAGTTTTAAAAATCAGAAAAGAAATGGGCTATGGAATCAAATTTGAGGCATTAAATGTATTTTCTTCTCCTGGTCAAGCCTATCCATTACCTACTGTAGAAAATCAAAGGAGCACCTAAAGCTGGTAATGTCCACTAGTACCTCCAAGTAAAGGGTGTCTGTGAAGATTTCCAGTGTGTTGGGGTGATGCTCAGCTCTCTCAGGCTAGGTCTTTAGCAACCTTAGATTGCAGAGTGGTTTCCACAAAGTATTGAGGATTATTATCCTTAGACCTGTCTGATGCTCTTCCATTGAGATCCTCAGACTTCTAGAGCTTGCAGCAATGCCTTGAGCTGGAAAAATCTATTCCAGAGCTGACTTTGATGTGCTTTTCTGCACTCACAGCTGGGCTCATTATTATAGAAAGGAAGAAAAAGCGTAAGACATGACAATGGAAATGAACATTAATGGTTACTATTAATGTAATTTTGCTTCAGTTAGAATGAACAACAATACAACTGTTATACATGAAAAATTAGCTTTTATTACAAATGTTTAGTAATAAGTAATGATTTTTCAAAATTTGTTTACTTACTAAACCTAAACATACAAAGTCAGAAGCAAACAAGAAATTGCTTGGTTAAAATCTTACTGAAGCTTAAGTTGTCAGTAGTTCTATCGGATTTCCTGCAAGGCTTGCTTTTAAAATGTTGTATTTATTGTACTATCAGCTTTCCTTTACAGAGATGCTCCTCCTCCAGTAGAGATGGGAAGTCAACAACATGGACAATTTGATTCATTTACATAAACAGAAGAAAGAAAAATAACTTGTATATATCTCTCAAAATAAACCCTGTTTCTTTAAGTTACGTTTGCACATAATTTAGAGCCCATACACTGGCTTCTGAAGCCAAAGAACTCTTACACTGACTGCAGCGTGCCCCATATCAGAAGGGCAACATTACTAACTTCATTTTAATTGGTGAAAGTATTCTTTGGTCACAAATGTCCAATATCTCCCAGACTGCAGTGTATCAGAAGTTGCTTCTCACCCATTGTAGTGTACCTTGTTTACATTTCTATTTCATTCCATGACTCTCAGATTTTTCTCCTCCATGTATAATCCACACCTGTGTGTGTGCTCGTGCACAGAATTTGAGTTGTTTCTATGCAGACAGATCAGGAGTGAAGAAAGAATGTTGTTTATCTTCCGGTATCTTTCAGACATCAGACTGCACCAGCTCCAGTCTAAAACAGCCCTTTACTGGAGTCTCTCTGGACAGGCAATTCATATTTAACGCACTGAACTACTAAAGTTTTCAGAATACACAAAATATGCAAATTGTGATAATTTTATTACATTGTCTATTACACTGTAAACCCACATTATTCAAAACGAAAGTCTACTTTTGATGGGAATAGTTTAAGAGAGTAAGGGAAAAGAAAAGCTGCTAAAGATGCAAGCAAGAGTGTCCGAACAATGACACTTTGTTTAAAAGGCACACCAAGAAAAGGCAAGCTAGGTTCCTCTCCTGATGGTTTAAATCTGTTTTATACTTTTTCTTTTATATATAGATATGCATATATGTGTGTATACCTACACAGATACATGTAAGCACACACACCTTTTGAGTTTTTGAGAACAGAAAGTTCAAGAATTAGAAATTCACTTTAAATAAATAACAACCATACTAAGGGTGTGTGTGTGTGCTGTTATTTTTGCTGCATTATCAGTATCATTTAATGACACTGTGATATGATTATACCATTTTTTATTTCCCATCATTTCACCATATAAACGTGAGGCCTAAGACTACCAGGTGCATTTATCTTGCCCAAAGTAGTTTTTATGGATCTCCTGTGTTCTTGCTTCTTCGTAAGGGATGGTCACCATTCAAATTTATTTGACAGTAGGGTTTACATGGTAGAGCATGGCATGCACACAAACACACGCAGAACAACAATGGCAACAATGGCTGTATGCAGCTTAAACCCATGTACTGGTCCCAGCATGGCTGCAGTAGGTTGATCTTGTAAAAACTTCTGGTTTCCTTTTGCATAAGTTTCAGGACATAATGCACCATTTCCAAAATCTGCACCACTCCATCCACATGGTCCACGTATGATGACGGTAAATGTGAAGAGGTATGAGATGATTACTAACTTCCAGAAAACATTTAACAGAAGATGCCCACACAGCAGTCACCATTAAAAGTTTAACAGCTGATGGTTCGAATGTAAAGATCTTTCCAGCTGTATTATTTAAAGAAGTATGACTATCACAGTAAAGTTATTTACTCAAAAGGCATCAAGAGTAAAGTTATCAACAGAGAACACAGTAGATTGTTCAGAAAGTGGATCACATTTTCTGCTAAGTGTGAAATATTTCTTGCAATGTCATAAATTCTACCTACAATATCCCACAATATAAACCAGACAGAAGAACTTGCGAAAAGATACTAAGAGCTTGGTCCTGCATTTCTGATTCACCAAAATCTATCAGCAGATGACTACAGGAATTTTGAATGTCTAGCGATTACAGGACAAAACTCTCAGAGGACTGCAAAACATTGCTTCTCTTCAGTGCTTATTATATATAAGCATTCAATTCATTTTCTTTGGCTTTTAAATTACTATCCTTTCGTATCTATAATATGAAATCAAACTAAACACAAACCACCAATAACTGCCCTCTCCCCTGAAACAACGATAAAAAAATTAAATGAATAAAAAAAAGCATTTTTAGAAAGTGTAGCTGTTACTTCATTATAAAACTATGGTGCAAAATAGTTTTGTATTGGTCAGAATTGCAATAGCAATTGGAAATTTACATTGAAGGAGCGACTGCAAGTATTGATTCTCCTACAGAAGAGAAAAATCAAAACTGATTAGGCACTTGTTTTCTTGTCTAATGAAGGATCATTTAGTGTGCGTAAAAATGATAGAAATACTCTCTAAAAGAATGCTCTGTAGCATAACAACTGTATTGCTCAACTACAGCCACAGTCCCTGATTCAGGAGAGCAGAAAAACATGTGCCTATTACTTACGTTATGCTTATATCATACTGATATGAACGGGCTGGATACATGTTTAAGTGCTGCCCTGAACTGGGAAGCCTGCTGAAACTGGAGTTTTAAAAGAGTGGTAAAAGCTTCTTTTCATTATACCACAATACCAATTTTATCTAATCTGGCTCTGCTCCCCACAACATTATCCTAATACTTCCTAATAAAAAAAAAAAAACAGGCATAAAATAAATAGGATAACCAAAGATTACATAATAAATATGCTACCAAGTGGGAGGAAAATCCATTGCAACATAAGGCTCTGTAGTGTTGCACAATTAAGAAATCGCTCCAGGTGCTCCAAGACACAACCCCCAAGGTACAACACCAAGTTACCACTATACACCTGAAAAGGATTAAGAAGTAACAGATTAAAATTCTATTCCATTAAAGATTGAAAATACACAGAAGTGTTAATGTTTCTCTGCCTTTGCAGAACAACACGTGTATGCTTTCACCGCTCCAATTGTCACTGAAGGAAAATTCAAAAGACTGGGTTTCGAAAACTCTAATAATCAAATTCCTTCGGACTTAGGAAGTTATGAGTGTCCACACTGACTCACAGTATTATCTCTGAACGTATAGCAAACTCAGAAATTTTGTTGCCTCCGTTTCTTTGCATCCATTGCGTCTAGGATAGGTTGCCTCTTTGCAGTGTACCTCTGACGAAGCTCTTCAATTTCTCGTTCCATCATAGGGTCCAAAGCCTTTAATCGCATCTGTAATTCTTCTAAACTTAGATTCTTTAACTGTAAAACAACCAACCAAAAAAAAACAAAAAACAAAAAAAAAAAGAAAAAAAAAAACAAACAACCCCAAAAAAGATTAAAACCTCTTTACAGCAAAAATGAAAACCACTACCTTTCATGATCCCTTAACTTACAGTTGCAGTGTTTTTACACACTTTGACTATATGTATACAATATATAACTGTTTGTATAACCAAAAGTCTAAGTATGCTGCATAGTAAATAATTTTACCAGCATATGAAAACACAAACACAGAGTATACTTAATACAAACTATAAAATAAAAAACCCACTTTGCAAACCTTGCAAATAGATTACAAATAAATAGAGGGCTGGAGCTGAACTCATGAGGCTGAAAAAAGCGTGCCACAGTATACACAATTATATTCATGCATATAAATTATATTCCTAAATGAAATATTTCTTACTGAACTGCAGTCTCTTACACAAGCATGAAAAAATAGTCAGCTGCTGTAATAGTCTGAGAGGTATTTAGAAGTACTTTCTGGTAAGAATAACAAGGCACCTGTCTTCCGCAACAGACTGCTGCCAGAAGTAGTCAAAGCAAATTGCTAACAGAGTGTTTAAATAATACGTGTAATAATTTCCTAAATTCAAAGGAAGGGGAGTGAGTTACCTTTGACCAAGCTCCTTTCTTTCTAAAAATATTTTCTCGCAATGTTAAACAGTTCATAACATTTCATCCATTAAAAGCGACAGGTCATATAACAAATCATTTTGCTGGCTTGATGGACGATGCAAATAGAGGTTGGAGTCCTGCCAGGTACTGGGGCACATCAGGCACTGCTGCCCCAGCTGCTATTGCAGGGAAGGATCCACATTTTAAGTATGCTCCTTTAGCTGGCCTATGTATTTTTTTCCTGATGAAGTCTAGTGCCTCTCTGTGTTCCTCTCTTGTCAGAATTGCCTATGTGCCAATTACACTTCACTGAGTGTGAAAAATATCAACAAATTTCAAACAGCACAAATAATTTCATCCTAGGAAAGGGATAATCTCTATCTTGTTTGCAAATATTCTGTCGTCACAAACAAGCACACCACCTAACTCAGGCAGGAGATAGAAAACATTTCCTGAATCAACCTACTAATGAGTCAATACTTTGTTCATGAATCTATGGCAGTCTTCCATCAACACAGTCTGATCTGTTCTCCCTAAGGAATGAAATACTAGTTTTGATCTTTATTTTTATCAGCATCTGAGGCATATACATTAGCAACACATATTGCTACATACAGTTGAAACCCAGCATTATGATGTGTATTAATAGACTACATTTTACATAGAATCATAGAATGGTTTGGGTTGAAAAGGACCTTAAGATCATCTAGTTCCAACCCCCTTGCCATGGACATAGTAAACAACTTAAAAGTCATACTAAAGAGGGAGTGCAGATCAGAAAACTGTAGAAGATCATATGGGGGAAGATGCACATTTTCATGCAATATAATTTTAACCATAAGATTTGTAATGAAAACAAGAATTAAACCCCAGATGTCAAAAAATCTTCCAGGACCAAAGATCCTGAGACCTGTATGAGCCTCAGAGACCTCAGATGTGTTCAGTAGCTCATTAGCAACATCTGTCTCAAATGACAAATGACACCTTTCATTTTTTAGGAGGGAAA
>NW_009919303.1:19326-41622 GCF_000696875.1 Nestor notabilis
AAGAGCTGTCTCCCAAGGAATTAAATATAATCTAGTATTTCTTCTATTTGACAAATGCAAGAAATGATGGAAGAAAGGAATCATAATGCCTCAGTCACCAAGACTTCTACAGAAAAACAAACACCTTTCCATTTGCACAGAAAGGATTAAAAAACTCCACCATTCTCTTTCACTTCTGGCCCATTGGTAAATGAAACTGGCACGTGACTCACTTTTCAGTGAAGTTACGCTTTTAGAGAAGTGAAGTGTTGGACAGATTTGCAGTATAAACAGGGATTACATTGCTGATTCCTCTGTTCAATGGATCCCAACACAGCACAAATGAGAGAACCAATAAACCCCCATTTTTTTAGCACACATGACAGGAGAAATGTATTTGGGACTCCACAGACCTGCCAAACAGTCTAAGTAAGACACTGTGAATAATCTCATGTGCAAGTATTTTGTGAGAACTGTCACCGACGAAGTGTCCTACGCACTCTGGGCCAGCGTGGGCAGCCATTTATTCCCTCTCAGTCACCACTGTAGACATCAGGCTTAAACTGCACAGAATAGACTCCAACTGACGCAAGCACATAATTATCCTGCACTGAAAACCACTTTTTTTAATAGATTGTCAGAGAAGAATGTGATGAGTGAGTTTTTATTTAAATTTCAATCAAGAAACAGAGCCAGCAAACAGAATTAAATATTCTTTAAAGATTACAGACAGCTGGGGTGGAAATCAGAATATGAAGAGAAGGAATTTTTAAATCCAGATAATAAGAATGTTTCAGAATGATCTCAGCCACATCACCCAGGGGACCCAGGGAGGCACAGCACTCATCTGTATGAACGGCTGATACTCAGGACATTCAAAAGAAGAGGATGACAGAAAACAGTAGAGTTATGAAGGTCTCCTCTATCCAACATCAGATGCAAAAAACATTTAATCAGCCACAGCTGAATCTAGATGCATGTGTCTGTGCACATGTGTCTCCTTGATAAACTTAAAAATACTTCTTGATTTCTGTCTGTGCTGTAGATAATACCTTGTTAACTCTAAAAGCCTGCAAAAGTCCTAACACTGGATGCAACAGCAAATGTACCAAATGAGATATGCAGAAATAACTCAAGATATTTATTCCTGTGTAATTTATTCCTCTGCATGTAAATATTTTGATTCAAATTCTTAAAGTGATACAGCTCAGCACTGATTTACTTACCACTTGCAATTTTAACTGCCATAAATAATTTCCCATGTAGTTTGTTGTTGTAACTACTAGGGCTACCGGTGTTAATGGGAAGGCAAAGCAGAGCATTCAGCTGTGCAAGGTACAGGAATTCAAAAAGGCTTCAAATTACATTTTGATAGCTTTTTAAAAGCTGTAAACTGTAGCAATTCAGTAATCAGGGTAGTCTAACAATAGTTCAATTTCTACCATTCCAAACACTGGAATCAGTCCTGTCCTTTTGGAGATCAAACACCCACAACCACACAACAGATGGCAATTAGGATAAAGGTGGGCCACCTCCAAGACAGGTCTTCAGTGAATGGAGTTTCTGGTAAAGTGAAGCTGGTGTAACTTATCTCAAACTTTCAACAAATGGGACACCAATCATCTACATCACTCATTTTTCAAATTAGCCATAATAGGGTTAGAGACGTTTCCAAGAAAGACTACAAAGGCAGCAGAACAGATTCAGAATCATTAGCAAGCTTTTCTCAATGTGAACATCCTCGTTAAACTGGGATATAGCAAAAAACCAGAAGGTGGGGCAACTCCAAGCATGAAGTGATCCAGCCGTGATCAGAGCACAGGTCAGAGCTACAGGTGTTCCAGAGACAGGTGAAGGTAGCAGGAACCACCGCTAATCAACCTGGGGTTTTAGGAAGCAGTAATTAAGTTTTGTAGCCGAAGGAAAAATACCTCAGTGTTGTCATGCAAGGTTGGCTGAATACAGTGCAGTTTAGCATTTCATCAGAAGAGTACTTCCTATGCAAAAGACATTCTTTGGTCAATACTGGTTTCAAATCGATTGCTTTCTTTACGTATCTTCAAACCGATGCAGAAGGAATTCTTTCCTCATGTACTGATGCAATCATCTCCCAGAACCAAACTTCAGCAAGGAAACCGCAATAATTTTTACTTTTTTGGTCTTTGTGTCTAACTTTCTGCACCCCAGATGGACCTGATTCATTTGGACCAGTATTTTCAGCAAACCAAAGAATAACTACTTGCAGTCAATACTATTTCTGCCTGGAGAAGGACCCACACCATACCTTACGTATTTTGTTCACAACCCTAGTCAAATCACACTGACAAAAATTCAGACCAAAATGGGCACTTCAAAAAAATATATATGTGTTCCTGTCTACAGACCTGAGTTCTGCAGCAATAAACTGAAAAGGAAGGAGATTAAATACAACCAAAAATGGACTCCCAAAAGCCATCAAGTCAAAGGGTGCAATTCAAATCCTGACTACTGGCTTTCACCTGCGTCCAGCACAGGAGTGAGGAGGAGGGACATGCATCTGAGATACTCCATGGTGCTTCTGGTCCATTGATTTAGGTGAAGTGATCTGTAAAAGAGTCTGGAAGTCATTAGCCACACTTGGCCAGCATCTATCTGTAGCTATCCAAACTTTTCAGGGGGCAGAAGCCAAAGTTTTTGTGGATGTAGCACACTATAATCTTAATCCACCCTTGACAGCTGACAGAGGTAAATAAAAGCTCTAGGCCCATGATGTTTTCAATATGATAAAATTAGATTTCATTAGTAATTCCATAATGCATGAGTTACCATTGCAAACCTCCAGTCTATCAAACTAAATTATGGAACGCTGTCATTAAGCTGGTGCAATGAAAACAAGCAAACGTAGTTTCAGGGTTTAGGTTGTTAAGAAAATAGATATTCAATCAAAAAATAATCTGTATCAAGTTTGTTGTGTTTACTTGAAAAAACAAATTCTTCCTAGCAACTGCTTAAATGAATCTTACAGACGCAACATGCCTTATTAGAGGCCTTTGATTAAAAAAATGTGGATTGTTAATACTGTATTCTGAGTCATCTATTTTCCCATCTGCTAGTAATTCCTGCAATATGAACTATCAACAGAATGGCTAACAACAATAATTGCAACAATGGCAATTGCAAAGTGGGTTGCCTGTAGCACTTTCTAAGATTTAACCAGTGCGTGCCTTGGATGTTTTCTTGTTAGTGGCCTCAGGTAAGAGAAAACTTTTTCTACGCAGCTGTTCCCTTCCCTCTGCTGAGCAGAGGTTTGGGTTTTTTCTAATGGAATAAGCTCCAGTGATGATTTCAAACTGTCTCTGACCAATGTAAGAAGCTAGACTTGAGTCAGGATCCAGAGGGTGCAAGGTGGCCCTTTCTGACCAATTTTTCTCATCTACAAATTTACATCCCAAACTCTGTGACTCTCACTTATGTAGCAGTTGTCTCAGGCTTGCGTGCAAGGAAATACTCCACAGTTACTGTCGTCTGTTCAGCTGCTCCTGTGCAGAAACGGGGAGAACTGCTCTATGTTTGCTTATAGAGGAAATCATGCTGACCCCATACAAGCAGTGTCAGGCAATGAGCTGCCTCAGACACCCACCCTCAGGCATATCCAAGCTCTGTTTTGCTGCCATCACCGCACCCCTGCTGTCACTACAGTGCGCAAATCACTCACGAGAAAACAAATTTGGCTGTGGGATGCAGTGAGAGCATTTATTTCAAGATGTCTCCTTGTCGCATAACACAAAACGTGGAGTTGTACAAGTTTAGAAAGGACCTAATTTACTATCATAATTTTGACAATTTATGTAAGAGAAGGACCAGCATCCTAGCTTTCAAAAGCCAAAGTTCATTCCACAGGACTGCAGTTTAATCTTAAACATTTTGGGGGGCAAAATAATCACGTAGCACTATAAGAAAATTAAAGACAGACAAGTTCGTGTAATTTTAAAAAGTCTTTTAGGGATAAAATTGCATATAAATGTCCCATGATTAATTCTTGGTTTTGCTAGTAGAATTCTTTCTGCTCAGACATTAAAACTGTACATCATTTTAACAGCACAAAGCTAGATCTTAGTCATTATCATCAATGTTTTTCAGCCCTAGAAGGCTTTTCTTAGCTTCATACAAAGTTACACTTCAATAGCAAACCACTAAGGGGGAAAGGGGAAAAAAAAAAAAGTAGAAACAAAAGCGTTTTCAGTAGCATTAGTGCCTTCTACCATTTGCATATGTTTGTTGAATACTGCTCAGGGCTCTCCTTTGCGTACATTCAGTACTGCTAATCCTAAAATTCAAAAATCATGAGCTGGGTCTTCACCTTCATTAAATTACCCTTAAAAAATAGATTCCAAAAATAAGAGTTTTAGGAGGAAAGAGACGTCTTCTTATTTCCCTTTTCATTTCTGAGTCATGAGGAGGTAGCCAGAATCTAAAACTTTCTGCAATTAAAAAGGCTAAAAAAAACAGGGAAAAAAAAATAATCTAGTAGCCAAAAACTTTAATGAACAAGGAAAAGCACAGATCACTCTGAAACACGGTATAGAACAAGAAACAGTGCTAACTGTTAGATGTTGCAATTTTTCCCAGGTCCTGACAAAACTAGTCACAGCGTGTATTGCTCTATTATATCCTAAGCAGCTCAAATAACATTTACGTTGTTTTTACCTACTGTATCAGCTGATGTTCATGTAGCTGTGAGATACACAATTTTCCCTAAAATAAATAAAACAACACAGAAGAATCTGAACACAGGGAAATAAATTGCAAGCAATATATCTCAAAAACCTGGCAGTTAGTAAACATCCATTAATAACCACCTTTGAGATCAAATCCTTAGTATCTGATAGATAGCAAGTTTAATAAATAAATTTAATCTTAAAAAGTATACAGGAGGAATAATCCTACTACTCCCTTTCCTATGTAATTTACAGAGCATATTGTTACATTACATGCTTACAATCGAGTCTCCTGAAGCATGACACTTTAATTTGCTATCACCTTTAGAACTGCATCATCCATCGCAGACATTTTTAAAAATTACTTTTAGAGTACCACAGGCAAAAATTCACAGTTTGAAATGCCTCAGAGAGGATCTCGGTCAGTTTTTATATACTGTGATTTCCCTGTATCAAACATCTCAAGCTTAATGGCACAGTCAGCCCTGAAAAATACTGTAAATGTTTACTGGAGCTCCTGACAGAGTAAATAATCTCAAGCCTAGCAAAAACACTCCATCTGGATACTCATCATTCTATTTAAACTTGATTGCAAATACAACCACACAGTGCTGATAGCAAAGCAGCTAGCTACCACACCTGATCTAAAAATATACAGGATTTACACCCAGCCCTATCTGCTTTGGAGAAAAAAAACCACAAAAAAACCAAACATGGGAAGAAGAAACTGACCAAACAAAAAAGCCCCAAAAACCTCTTCAAATATTACTAAGTAGCAATATAAACCTTTAAAATGTAAGGGAGTTTTCTAGCTAGAGCTCTTAGTGTACTAAGTAGTATCAAACAGTCAGCATTTTATCTTTATTCATCTGTAGCTCTCCAGGGCATTAGTTGTCATTCCTAATGGGCTCAGTTATCAGCAGGTACATTACAGTGCCCTTGAGTTCATCGTATCACATTTCAGCAAACTGCAGTTATCACTCAGCCATATAAACCCAGATGTCACCTTCATATTCAAAAGTTTTCTCAGGTTAAGGCTCTGCCTCCATGACATGTGATTCTCCTACGAGAGGATCATTTTTAAAATGTTCAGAAAATAACAGTTATTACATTTTTTTATAAAATCCCACTAACCTACATGTAAATGCAAGCTGCACTGAGAACAAAGATATACACTAGTTTTGAAAAATTAGAACCATTTAGTTAAGACCCCAAACATCCTAAAGATAAAATAAAAAATTAAGTATGTTCCTAGTTTTGTTAAAATATTTTGTAAATGCAAATCTATCTGCATTTTTGCATTTAAAAAGTAAAGACATAAGTAACATGAAATAAAAGGCCTGAGGTTAAAAAGAAAGCTGTATTAAAAATCTACACATTCATTAAACACATAATGATATCATTTAAAGCTATTTTTCTTTGATAATTCAGCTCAGATTAATAATGATTTATGACACAGCAAGATACATATATGAACGGAGATAACCTTGGAGTTAAAACCAGACCCAGAAGAGCATTTAACCTGAAGAGCAGTGGAAGAGGCTAGAAGAATTTTAAACCTTAAACCTCAAACCTCAGTGCCCCAGTGAGGGACAATACAAGTGAATCTCAAGTTTCTCGGAAGTACAAAACGTTGGTACTCAAAACTAAAACAAGAATGGATAGAGCAAACCTAAATTTTCCTAACAGGAAAAGTCTGTTGGAGGAGAGACGCACCCCCCAACCCAAAACACACACACAAATTTACATCTTGTTTGCTGGGCAACCTTGACTTAGTTATATTCTTTATAAGGAAGAAAATTCACTTCAGTTTAAAACAGCCAATTCAGAAAGGACCTAGGAAAATAATACATCATCTTTAATAAATGGAAAAATGATAGACATCCTGTTTCCTAGGTTTATTTCATGCAGAATGCATTCTGGTAGTCACGTACAAGAGAGGATGAGTTTCAGGCACTTTTGGTACAAAATGGACAGAAAAACATCTTATTCCCCAGAAAGAGCAATTCACAGGCAACAAATGACAGATTACTTAAACCCTGGGAGAAGGAAGAAAATAGAGCAAAACCAGCAAAAAGGCAGTAAAACTGCAACATCAATTGAGAGAGGCCTGCAAGACATCAGAAAGAGCAGAATCTGAATGCAGCAACTGAACAAAGCCAGGGTTAAAGCAGAGAGATGTGAGCGAGCTGTTAGTTGCAGCAGCGAGAACAAGAGATCCCTGCCTCAGGAAACACACGCGGGTCACCGCCTTTGGAGAGGATGACAGCCAAGCCTACCTGAGCTTAAGCACCAACACACAGCCTGTGGATGCTGCACAGAGTTGCAGTGATCTGGGAGGGAAGAAGCAATCCCCCAGTCTGAGGCTACCAGCATCTTTTGCTAGACAGCACATTTCATTTTCTGCACAACTTCAAAAATTTCACAGAAGCACTGCTGGCTTTTAAAGAATACGTCTCAGCCTGTAGTTGCTGAAGTTTCTGTTAATTCCTTCCTCGCTTATTTTCTGGAAATCTCTTCTCCTCCCTCCGTCTTCCCCCCAAAACTGCTTGACTACCTATTTAGTTTGATGTGGTTTGCAGTTTTCCTAAGCACTGAAGGAACTCTGCTTGCTAAAAGATTCAGGCTCCCAACAACAGCAGCACGGCCCACAGAGTCCCCAGACAGCAGAAGGGAACTGTTCCACTCCTGCACTGCGTTCAGCAGCTCACCAGCACAGGGGCTGGAGATTTCGTTTGCTTGTGACAGCTTTGATGTTATGAAGACTGGTTTAAATTGTTTAGTAAACTTTTTTATTGTGCTCAAGAAAAGAGCAGATTTTAGAAAAATCTCTTTACACCTTAAGCAAGTTTATTAACTCTCCCTAATGCTGCCTTCTATTGAAGTCTTAACTACAAATCATAACATACTCTGTAGTTTCAGCTGGTTCATTAAAGTGAATTTAATTTTTCTTTTGCCAAAAATGCACCAGCTCCACATTCGTGAAACAGAGCTTAAACAAACACAGACTATCAAATAAGTTTTAACAAACCTGATTAAATCCACCTTATAATGCTCTAAATCTAGAACATCTTGCTTCTAATCAGGACTAAATTAGATCTAAAATAAGTGAACAAATACAGAAATTGATAATCTACCACTTAGCTAGCATCTTTTAAGTATAGTCTTTTCCTTAACAGACACGTAGTAGGCTACTCTCACTACAAGTAATACACTAAGAAATATCCTGAAAATAACGCAGAATGAGATAACTCATAATCATTCATGTCAGAACACATTAATCAAGAAGCTGATGCACCCATATACAACTAAAGCAACACTAAACAAACCACACATCTTAACGAACAAGAAATCCAAGCTATCTCAAAACTGAACTATGCACTTAACCATAATCTCATTCTATTCTCTAAATCACAATCCACCCTGTGAATTGTGATGTCCACCCTGTATTAGTTTAGAAACCCCATTTATTCCTTGAACAGAAGTCAGTGATTCAGTGGCATATTCACTTACCGAGTCCAGGACTTCCAAAATAATTTGCCAAAGAAATATTTGATTATCAATTATTTTGTCTGACTCAAACATTAATGTGGATCATGCCAAAAATTAGTACATTTCTTTCTTACCTTCACAGTGTCTACAGCATTTGATCTATTTGCTTTGTCACAGAGGACAGAACAACACTAGTTTTCATGTTTAGTTGTTGTGGGGCTGTTTTTTTTAATTACTATAATCTGCAGATATAGTTGTGATTTATTACTCAACGCAAACAGATACTGTGCAAGCTTTTATGCCAACACTGCTCACTAAGCCCAGTCCCAGTTTACAATGCTCACTGTTGTACTTCTGCATCTCTGAAATAACTTATGTCAACCACATAGCCCAGAACTAGGGAATGGTACAAGCTCTGCAGACCCTTATGATGTGACCCAAGTCTCAGTAGAATCTTTCTGGCCTCTCTGCTTGGTTTTCCAATTAATCTCTTGAGTGATCATCTAGGTTTCAATTATGTTTCAGTTTTCTAAACTTAAAATCTGTAAAGAAAAGGAAAATAATTATAAAATCTTACTTATTGTGTAGTACATCAACAATGAAAACGCTACACATACGGCACTTGAACATCTGTAATGCTCAAGTGTCTGTAACTTCAGATCTAAATCCCTCTCCAGAAAAACACTCTTGGGAATTTAATCTAGGTTTTAAAATTGATTTAGTATTCATGATTTGGAAACTGAAGTAGAACCAAGGGCCTCATCTATATTACTTCCAACCCTAACTACCAGGGCAGGAAATAATGAGAGTTCCCATCAAGCTCCAACTCATGCCAAACAATCCATCCAGCACATTCCTAGACTATATAAAAGGATAAAGAAAATGTGAGCCAGACAAACGCATTCCTCAAATGCAAGGTGTCAGGACTCAAACAAAATCTGTTCAATGCAGTCAAGTGCTATACAGCTCACAGGCTCATCTTTAAATAAAATCATGTGTTTCACAACTGCACTTTCAGAAATAATTAAAAGCCAAAGAAAATTTGATTTCAATTTACAGTGCCTTATAAAAGCAGTTCAATTGCTCTGACCATCTTCAGAGTAGTGCTTTTCCAAAGTAAAGATGAAAATATAAACTGAGGTTATTAAATACTCCTGCAATTTACTGGGAATACATCACTGCGGTTTTCTGTTTACAGAACATCTATTCCTCACTTTGAATGGTATCCTGTGATCAAAGACAGACACTGAAGAGAGATGAAGTACAAATTAATGGGACTGGTCACATACTAAGTGGCTTTCTTCAGAGTTTATAAGAATAGAGAGAGTGTGAACAATTCCCTCATCACCAACAGATCTGATGAATATGCATAAGCAGAAACAAATGCAGGGAAACAGGTTAACACAGGTTTAGTGTCAAAAAGACTGCATATGTGTCTTGGACTTTCTATATCAAATATGAATTTAGCCACGCACTCTGATCACTTCTTGATCCAGTTATTGCACATATCTGGATGTGGGCATTAGGATTTAGTGTTGAAGGAAAACTAAACTACTCTCAGAAAGACATACAAATATATAGCATATGTTCTTGTACAGATGCTAATGAAATTCACCTTATGTGGCAGAAGGATGAAGGGGGAAAAAAAATCATGAGTATCTTTATAAAGTTTACATCCCGTCACAAGCAGAAAACAGCATCGAATCAGACAGTTGAACAAATTCTAAGAACCTCAGAAATGTAGTAATTCAAAGAGTCCCCAGCACTGAACTCCTCTCCCCTTTCCACCCAAAAGAAAGAAGTATTTTCATTTGGAAACTCAACTGGTGACAGAGAAGTGGCTTTTGGCTTTAAGCCACCTTCTTCTGAAAAGCTGTTATGGTTTTGAATACAAGCTGCCTTGTTGAACTACTACACATATTAAGCAGTGGACCAACTAGCCAACTCTTTTCTCCCAGAAGAAACAAACTGCCAGTTCAGGTTTGGATAGGCAGAAAATTATACCTCTTTTTCTGCTTACTGTCTTTGGGACTTGAACCACTGCTGATACAGCTGGAGACCTTGCATTCTTATAGTCTGAAATCAGAGTGTAACCAAAGACTAGATGTCCTAGCATCCCATCATCAGAGAAGTTACACTAATAATTCAAGAATATTATAGACATGAAAAAAGCAATGTTTTGTTGATTTTCTTTTTACAGTACTGAAAAGGTAAGGTTTTCATTATAATATTCCTACTTAATCTCAAAAACACACATATGTGCACACAGCTGAAATTACAAATACTGTTATAACTTATGAGAATTCACAATGCTGTAAAATCATATTAGAGAAAAAAAAATAATTTTTGTGAGTTATTTTCTTACAGTGAATGTCAAATTCACCAAAGGCTCTATTAAAAGGCACAATGAATGCAAGTTATGACTTCAAAATATTTTAAAATCCCAACTATATGAAGAGGCACTTTAAAGTAACATAAGCATGTTGTATACATCAACAAAAAAATGTAGACCTGATCCATCAGTTCATTTTTTAAAAGATGTAATTTTGATTGCTTCCATTTTCTTTAGTGATTTTGACTTTAAACACTCATTCCAGGGGTATTAGCTTCTTGCAGTCCTTACCCATTTCAATCTCAAACCAGACTCCTCCTTCCTCCACCAGAATCTCCTCTTGCTTTAAACACAATCTTAGAGAAACACCTTATTCTATTCTTTTTAACACTAATATATATAAACATCTTCCATTCTGGCAGCTTGTACTTATGCCATCTGATGGTCCGTACTGCACAGGGGACCCTAATAATTATGAACTAAATGCCTACTAACCTGGTTGATAATGATGTTGCTAGAATGCCAGTCACACTTACCACATCTTGGCATTAGAATAACAATGGCAAAAGAGTAGTTTCAGTAACTTAACAATTTATCCTACTTCCACAAATTCTATTTATACTCTCCTAAGTAGCATCACAGTGCATAACACCTTGTCTAGAAGCAGCAACACTACAACATAATTTAATTGTATTAATTTGCTAACTATGCTGAAAATATTTCACCTCTTGCTCAGCAATTTAATATTCAAAATTTTGAAAGCAGTGTTGCTTGAAAATTGACAAATTAGCTATTTATTGTTGCTATAACAACCATAGAAAATTGTGTAAGAAAATAGGGAGCAATGAGGGATGAAACGCCATAGAAACAGATAAGAATAGAACAAGTTGTGTCAGCACTAGCCTTAAGGAAAACTCTAAGCACAAACAAGTTCAAGGATACAATTATGAAAAGGTGGAGAAATAGCAAAGGGCAATTAAGGTGGGGAAATCAAAAAAGGTAGTTATATGGCATGCTGCCTATGTTCTCCAACAGACATTACATGCGGATTAGTTGAAACCTCTAAGAAAACTAAACCACATTTGATAAAAATTCAGCAGAGATTATGACAGAAACTTGGTTTGGGTTTTCTAAAAAAATCTCTTGATTATAACACCACTGCTGCAGCGTTGCATGATATAAATAGTTAAAAAGCCCTCAAAACCAAAATACAGTAATAGCTAAATTGCTGCCAGTTCTACATGGTTTTCTAATATTCCCTCCAGCAGAAGGAACTAACAATTGACTTAGGAAGTTATGAAGGAATTCGAATGTATGGATCTATTTTCCTGTAGGTCAACCCACTACTGCACTGTATAATAAATGTAAACACTAAATGATATCATTTCATCTCTGCTTCTCACCTTTCCAATGACCTTTCAGAGAAAACATCCTGAAGCCTGAATTTTGTTTAACATGGAAGTCATACAGGCTGGGTAATATGACATTCCTACCTACAAGCAAAACATCTTTAATGCATTTATTTCTCCTAAAATAAAAATTGATGTTATACAGATATCTCTTTATCAAAGCTAGAATCAACACATGGACCAGTCAAAATCAAAGTTTTATATGCAGTAGAAGAAATAATACATTTACAGCTCTTTGTTCACAGAATTAACAAAGCCAAAAATTGATCCTCTCTCTAGTACAAGTCATTTTTGGATGCTATCCACTAACTTGTATTGAGAGCATAATCAAGAAAAAAACACTTTCTTTTCACATCTCTTGTTTCAAAAAAGGACAACAAAGCAGGTGGGATTAAAACTGAGCTCAAACCAAAGATGGTAAATTCAGATTTAAGTCAGCAGACATAACAAACCATTATATAAAGAAGGGAATTCTTGAATAAAAAAACATTAGTTCAGGTGAGATGCAACTAAATTAAAGACAAAAATCTTGGGAGCAGTCTAAAAAAGGATAGAGATTAAGGAAGTAGCTTCATTCTACACTTAATCTGATCTAATGACAGGAGGCAGCCAAAAGGGTCAGTCCTGCTGTGTGCAACGCTTGGGCTCCTGTCCACTTCTTGCATGACACCTACTAATTTTGCAGCAGTAGGGTGAGCTGGGAGAGAGGGGAAGCAAGGACAAGCGAGTGTCAGATGTTTTCTGAGCATGCCAAATTGACTCAGCTCTCTGGCTACCTGACTGCTACGATAAATACAAGGATAGTAACAGAAACGAGAAGGTGCCCCCTTCTGCCATGCCTCTCTCTTTCCGTAACTCCTGTCTCCTGACTAAGTCTGGGGTAAGATGCCACCCATCTATCCCTGATTCCAAGCTACAGAAGCCAAGGTCAAACCACCAACAGGCCACAGAAAACAGCTGACTCATGACCTCAGCTGATACTTCAGCACAAGTATTGATCTGGATCCCTCTTCTCAGAAGCAACTTATCATTAGCAGCAGTAGTACTGAAACTTAGACAGAATTCACTTCCTCAAAGGAAGTTTCAAAAACCTACACTTTGCTGAATTTGGACAATACTACTCTAAAGTTATCAGGACAAACAGCACCATCACTTAAGTCTCCTTTCCTCAGGAAACAGACCAAAATAATACACAGCAAGATTGTACAAAAATCTTCTTTGCACAATAAAAAATTTGGAATACCAATACAATTTAAAGTTTAACAGAAAACACATAGCAGAACTGAGTATCCCATTTTGGGTAAGCATAGGTTGACTGGTGGGAATCATAAAAATCTATGAAAGATGGCTGTGCGTTTATGACAAAGTGAATAAAATTGATTTTATACACTACAACTGCTAAATTGTATAAAATATTTCCCCCAAAGCTCTGGCAAATGGATTAGTAGTTTCCTCAAATTCAGTCTGCAAACAGAACTGTAAACAAGTAATTTAAATACAACAGTGAGAGATTCTGCAGGGCCGGGAGGCAACCAGCACAGAGGCTTTTCTCTTTCTGGTATTCAGAGCACTTTAGAAGAAACACAGAGATAGCATATCCTCAGCACTTTTTAGGATTTATGTTATATTTGACAGCAAAATAACAAGACTGCTCTACCTATACCAAAACCAGCAGGGCATCTGAAAACACAACAAGCTGTAAGTGAAAATGTAATACCAGCAAGCTAAGCTTTTGTATCAATTATTTCTGGTAGGTTTGAGCATATATAGTCTTAGAAAATTCAACTGTAAACTGTTTTCTTACTTCACAAAGCTTTTATAAAATACAGAATGCACATGGTAAATGCTGTGGTATGATCTCCTGATATTATCAGTGGGCTACACAATACATGCTTTTGAAAATTTTATTACAACATCATCTTACAAAATAAACTATTGCAATAATTAAAGGCTTTTTACCTTTTCCTAATATAAATTAAAAATATAAGAAAAATGAAAAAGTCAATAAAAGTAATAGAACAAGAATCTGGTACCACAGATTCATTTATTCTGAATATAAATTTGATCTTCTCACATTACAAAAAGAATGTCACTTATGCCCAGTAGTGGATGTAGATGGGGATCTACTCCAGCACTGCAGTTATACAACAGTGAAATCTAAAACACAATCTAACTCATCATATGTATTTCTAAAAAGCTTTCACACCCTTGAAGAGGAAGAAATACCACCTTTGGAGAAAATGTTTCAGGTGTCACTGATAATCCACCCTTCATGTTGCTTCAGTGGTACTGCTGAGGTCCTGACCTGCATTCAATTAACTGCTCAGGCAGCCTCTGGTTGAATTTGGAAGCATTCAAAAGCTGCTGTCTCAGAAAAGCCTCCAGCGACTTGGCAGCATATCTTCCCATCATTGTGCCAAAGCATCACATATCAAAACCATGACAAATTCAAAAGCAGTGTATCAATAGCAGAGTCCACAACTGTTGTGATAGCTCTGATGAACATGCAAAGACATTTCATGAAAAATGTTTTAATGAAAATATGTCAATGAAGAAAATGCTATTTCACTTTTAACTGTAGAATTCAAATGTCATTAAGAACAACATAACTACAGCAAAAAGTTTCAATCCGAGCCTATTTCACCAAAAAGTGAATGTTTATTAGGAAATTCTCTGTCCTATGAATTAAAGGCATCCGTGGACCTACTGAAGATGAAAACCAGTGCAAAATAAATTCTGCAAATATTGTAAAGTAATCCACTGCATAGCTTACTAAAACTCTCCAAATACTGAGATTATACAATATTGCAAGAAAAATGTATCTTACACCCTTTTACTGATAAGGACTATAACACCTCATTTAGTTGGACTTCATGCAATGCAACACATAACACCGAGGTCAAAAGGACAGGCCAAGATTATTCCCAACCTAAAGCAGCAAACCAAACGCAGTGGGGAAAAGGAGGTTTTCACTTACTGCCATTCAGGGCAGTACACCGTCCAAGACCGTGTGATAACCTATCACCACACCTATCCTCTAAGGCAGATGGCTTTTCAAGACACAAAGTCTGAAGGGCAGTCTAATTGTATTTAGATCCCCTGTACTGTGTCATCATGACATATATGCTAATTTAAAGGATTCTACTACTTTCAGGTGACTGCTTTGAAAATTGCAAAATTGGAACAAGTCTGAGAAGTCTACTGCTAATGACAGAGTTCTGACTGAATGTGGTTCAGTTTAACCTTTAAAGACATACACCGTAAAAGCAAAATGTCACTTCTTAACATAAGCCTCCCACAGGCAAAAAACCAGAAGCCCTGCTATACTCAAAACATGAAATCACCTAGTATATCCACTCACGAAGAAATAGAAAGGGAATTTTGACAAGGAACAGAGACAGGAAACTCTTTCTTCATGATTCCTACAATTGTCCATCTAAGACACGAGCCTCCCCAAAGCATGAGTGTCAGGATGAGACTGACATTTACCAAAAGCAATTTTAAGACATTTACCAACCTCCTGAGATGTCTCCTGTAGATCTCCCTAAATTGATATAAAGTCCTATTGTATTTACAGCAAAATTATATCTCTTGCCTGCTCCACAAGTAGACTGTAGCTGCTATTAACAGGAGTAATGGAAAGTAGCATTTTTACTCTGTACTTTTTTCCCCATAAGTCAATATATTTTTTGGTTGGGTTTTTTTGTTTGTTTTGTTTTACGTACAAATGTACAAAGATTCAACAGCAACCACCACAGCAAGCAGAAAAACTCTAAGAGTGCATGAAGTATGCAAAACATTTCTTCTACATGTGCATGAATGCATCAAACACAGCAATTCTAGTTAAAATTTCACCAAAGGTTAGTTGCCTGGCACTAGCTACCATGTATTTAAATAAGTACAAGACAAAACAAAGCATGAAGTTTGCTGGCACAACTGGCTAAAGAAATAAAACTACTCATAAAAAAAATCCCATATGGATAAGCCAGACAGCTTTCGCTTAAAAACCTGACACTTACTCAATTGATAACCACGGGCATACAAAGTTCTTGGCAGCTTTAAAATACCTCCCCCCCCCCTTTTTTTAAGTATAAAATATTCTTCAAGTTATTTCCCATCATATCAAGCACAAACATGCTTTCATTTAACTTCAGGAATGGAATGTGTCTTATTTTAATCTTTCACCTTTGTTCGGTTGAACAAACTTGTGTTGCTGATAGTAAGAGGCAAACCAGATCTTATTTAAAATATGATTTATGCTACGTGTTTATATATTCTCAGGGACTGCATTCCAAATTGGTAACTACTTGATTTTGTGGTGGTTTGTTGTTTTTTGGTGGTTTTTTTTTTGTTTGGCTTTCTTTTCTTTTGCTTTTAATGTAGTCAGTCCTGCAAAAGGAGCTGGCAGGATCACCAGGCTCCTGAGTCAGTAGTTTCATACATCAGGCACTCATTTCAATTTTTAGCTGAAAAACTCTAGTATGCATTCCAGTAATAGAGGCATCCCCATGGCTCTGGCACCAACACCCACTTCTGCAAAGGGGACTGCATATTCCCAGACAGGGACTGCTGCAGGAGCTGCACAGCTACAGACCCTGCACATACAGGTGTTGGTGTTGCATGTAGATGCTCTTTCTTCCAGTGCCTTGTTAGATCCCAGGACAGAAGCATACGTACGTATCAGCTTCAAGATGGACACGTACAGGGTGGGTGCCAGCTTCACTGTCCAGCAGTGCCACATAGCCTCTGGTCTGCAAAGGGGCATTGGCAGCTGCAGTAGGTTACCATCAATGACAACAGCTCCGCACAGTCCAGGTATATTTGAACACCGTTGCTTCCTTTTTGAGATGGGCTTTGCAATATACATCTTAGACCAGTTGCTTTATTTTCCAAATAAGATTAGGATTATCATGTAATAAGAACACACTGCAAATGTTTGGCAGCAGGTCCCAAGAAATTAATAATTTGTGGATCCAAGGTTGTCAGGACAAACTGCAAAAATAATTAACTCATTTTACATTAGAAAATAAGGTTAAATAAAAAACACCCCACAGACAGTAGGAAACAGGATTAGTTATGTAGCAGTAAACAAGGGGAAGGCAAAACCATGAAAAAAAATTAAGGGTATCTTTAGAAAAATAAGCAGTAATCTGACATGAAAGTAATTTCAAACGTTAGCACATTCCCATAACTACAACTAAACCAGCCCAGCAATACCATGGTACTCCTTCTTCCTCATCTGGGAATTTAACAAGCCTAAATTCTAAAACAGATAATGAGATATCAACAGAAGACTAAGAATTACCCCTTCATGCTTGTCACAGTTTCTGAACTTGCTGAAATTCTGGTCCTACCTCTACAGAAATACAAAATGGCAAAAGGAATTATCCAGCTATTCTGTGCAAGCATGCTGAAATTTCTCCCTCAGGAAACACAGCATAAGGATGAACCTCAGCAATTTGCTTCTGGTGACTGCATTTCCACATGGCTGGCTACTCTTGATAGGCCTTCTGAGGCATCTCTTCCATTCCTGGTCATTTTTTTAAATGGAGTAAAGATGTCAATGCAAACCACAAAGAACAGCAGCCCCTCACTGAAAAGCACTTCCAAATACATTGTAGTTCTAAAGAAAACGTGTAACTAAATCTAGTTCTTAGAATTTCAACTGCACAGAAATATTAAAAATACCACAGGCCATGAAGATAAAATATAGACATTCCTTGTTCAACAAAGCATAGGCATTGTTTCACCTGAATTCAGTGATGCCAATTCATGGTACTCCAAAGGGATTGATTTTAGAGCATGGACTTAATTTTCTTTTTAAAAGATTAAAATAAAAACAGAAATAACCAACAACACCCCCCAAAAAAATCCCACAGAAACCAAACCCCAAAAAAACAAACGCCACACAAACCCCCACAAAATCCCCACAGCCAGTGACATATCACTTTTGTAAGTACTAGCTTAAACTTTATGCACCCCTGTAGCTTTGGACTATTTTAATTTTTGAAGACAAATCTAAGGGATTTCACTTACATATATGAAATGGAAGCAGCACACTTCACCATGTGTCTCTTTGACTTAACTTCTCCCAGAATACACATGGTATGAAAAAAACCCAAACAACCCAGGATGCTAACTTTGGGATATGGAAGACCACAAAAGTCTCCCTGGCTAAACCAACTTCCTCTGCCCTGATCTGGTCAGATCCATAGTTAACATCCCACTCCAGCCCCACACTACTGGAACCACAGGGCCCTCTGGAGAAATTTACACAGGTCAGAGGTGCAGGAGCAATGAATATCAATGTTGCCTCCACTAAGGTTTGACTACTGTGGCGGAGGAACAGTGGTGGAGATATGCCACCGCTGTACTACATAGAGTGTATTTACAGAGCAAGATATTCAACCCACTAGTATAAAAGCAGTCAATTCCCTTTCAGCTATTGTATCTCGTGCTTTGAACCAGCTGCTTGGTACCGTGGCTGTCTGTCAGTGGAAGTTCACTCTAATAACATTTTGCAGAGTGCCTCACAGGCTCTCTTACTAGCTTTTTTCCTTTTCTTGTTTCTTTTTTAGATCTATGCCATAAAATTGTACATCATATATATTTTATTTCCATTCAAATTCAACACTAGGCATGGGAACATATTTCTACGCTACAGGTACTTTTGTAAAAATCTGTGAGTAGTTTAATTTAAAAGCCATGGACAGCAACCTAAAGCAATTTCTGACCATGCAAAATGTTATATAAATAGTTCCATGTGCGCTGTTCATCTGGAGTCTCACTAGAGAGGAATAATGACCTTGTATTTCATTCTCATTTACTCTGAATTAGCCAAACCTTGTGTTTTTAATTACATACTTAATACACCTGGCATGGTCTAATTACAGAAAACAAAACATCATTTAAACAAAAGGTGACCTTGAACTTAGTCTATCAAAATACCAGTTAACTTTAAGTTTTCAGTTTTTAACGAACTGCCAAGACGTGCAATAGCAATTTTCCAAATGTGATCATATGCTTTTAGAGCAACAGACTTACTGCATTAGGAAACATCTGTACACACTCTTTATGGCTTTCCTCATTATTAATGCAAATCCCTCTTAAGATTTCAATAGTGCTATAAACAGTTCTATAGGTAAACACCAAGTTCACACTACTGATATTTTTAATGTGTTAGACTACACTAAATCTAGATTTAACAAGCAGCAGCCCATTGAAGCTGAAGTGACTTTTTTCAGAAAGTAGTGATTTTGTATGGAGTACTGCACCTATGAACAAAGGAATGTGATGCTACAGCAGTGACAACATGCTGCAGAAGAGCCAAAGGGCTTTGACACAAGAAACTCAGATTAGCTATCCTACTGCTGGAATGTGGTTACTTACCTGCTTCAGTTCTTTCTTCAATTGTGTTTAAGAGTTTCAGTGACAAACTGTTTTTACTAGAATGCTTCAATATATTAGTAAATGGTCTTCACATACTCAATACAGGTTTTTTACTCCCGTTTTTCATTTTGACCAAGTAATGCTAAGAAATCAGGCACAGCATATTTAACAAAGCATCTAGGATTTAGAGTCAACAGAATGTAATGGCTACACAAAACTCAATAAAACCTAAGATTTCCATAATAAACCATCACGTATCATTTTACATTATGGTTGCAGTGGGGTTTTTTTTACATTGCAAGTCACATTTAAGTACAGGAATAATTTAAGTACATTTTCTCCTCAAAGGCTTTTGCCCTTGTAACTTTGGTCATCATTACAGCCCTAATGCTTCCCACCTCAACATGCCAGAACAGGGAATGTACAGTTCATTTGAGGTGAACAATGTCCATAACAGTATTAAGTAAAGGCAGGAATTAAAATTTAAGCATGTTGAGAAAATACCTACCAAACTACTGGCTAACTCATAAACTGCTGGCTTTCAAAGATGCACTCTTATAATATTTATCTACATTCTGTGTTACTGACCACCGTGTACTTCTAAAATAGAATACTCCAACATGCAAGCAGGAGAGAAGCTGCCTATTGGAAATTTTGACAATACTTCAGCATGAGAACAGGTTTTTATCACCACTGAGACAGCCAATGTTTTGAATACAGATGACAACAGTGTTTTGCATATATAGTAGGTCTGAACAGGTAGAAGCTTGTTGGAAAAAAAAAAATTCACCCATCATTAGGTTACACAACTTCATAAGAAAGTATTCTATTAGATAAGCAAATATATTCACAGAGTCATGAATGCTGATGAACATTCATCACTTAATTTATTTGGCTGGCAGAATAAGGATGACAATGATTGTCTAAGAAGTTTGGTATTCTTTCCTCCTTAACGCCCAACAGATGGAATCTAATAAATATATTGAAGAAGTGAAACAGTAAAAAAAGATTTTACAACATAAACTATATATGCGTAAACTACATATTTAATCAACAGATATTGATTAAATAATGATACACATCACTTATGATTTAACTGAACTGCAATAGCATCTAAACTCCATAGCCTGGCATGTTCCAAACTGCCCAGAAGGTGACACAACCTAAATGAGATAAGCTTGTCATAAAGTAGTAGGTCATGTGAAAGTGAAGATGAGATACTGGGAGTGAGCAGAGTTCACACGTCACATGAGACCTGATAGCAGGACTCCTGCATCTTACTCCAGCTTTGTTAATAACTCAATGCGGAATCACTCACTGTTTCTCTGCCATCATTCTCTGTTACAAGGCTGCAATTAAGAAAGACGTTCAACAGATACTCAGATCTGAATCCTTCCCCTGTCATCTCTCAACCAAAAGGTCTCTGGCCAGTGCAATTACATTACTTTACCTCTACCAGAAAATCATGTTTTTACAACATAGTCTACGCCAAACACACAAATATGGCACCCACTAATAATACTGTGAAATAATTCGTCACAGGTTCAAACAGTGTTTCATCCCCTTCAGATCTGGCAAGGCTATGTTAGTTTGAAATGAAACTAATCCCGTCTCTCAAACAATGCTAGTGACACAAACATAACCCAAAGCAAAGTAAGTGTGTTACATTAGCACAGAGGAATAAAGTCAGCGGTTAAAAAGGTAATCTGAAGAAAAAGCCTTGAAATGATACATGGCAAGATGCTCTAATATAGCTGAGTTCTCATGAACTCTGAAATGAATGGGCAAAAAGAACTGAATTAAAATCCAGTTTTTCTGTAAATCAAAACCAGTACGGGTTTTTTCCTGAGAAGTATTTCTCCAAATAGGGGGAAATAAAAATTACCATTTCACAAGCACAACACAGACAAATTAAGATAAACTTTTTCTTCAATTCAATCTGATCCAAATAAACTGACGTGACTTAATGTCTGAACTGTTCAAAACTCACAGTTAACCACTTCTATAGCTAAAATGACAGCACAGATACAGGTCAAAAATATTGCAAGACAAATCCATGGTGAAAAAAACACAATCCTAAAAATCAGTATGCACTCTTCTTCCCTCTCCCTCCCCCACCTTTTGTTTTGGAATCAAGAGACAATCCTGAAAGTTTCAAAGACTGTTTCCTTAAGTTAGCATTTATATTTCTAGTAACGAACTTAATTAACCTAGTGTAAGATACTTCTTCTTTCAAGCCCTTAATACCAGCCATAAGACATCACAACATAGTCCAAGCAGAACATCATTCGCTCCAAAAAAGCAGTCCTACAAACCGCTGGATTACATGAATGAAATACTAAGACTGAAAATAATGGCTCCGTCTGTGCTTTCTACACTACACAACTATTTTAATAATACTGGCAGCATCCTTGAGGATAAATTCTTTTCTGTCTGCCAGTGGCTAGCCTCTTCCTTCTGTGAAACCAATAATCTATTTACATGATATCTTAGAATAGTTCACACATGAAACAACAGAGGGGTTTTGTTTTGTTGGGTTTGTTGTTTTTTGGGTTTAGTTTTCGTTTTTTTCTTTTTTTTACTTGACAGTGTTTTGAGTTCATGTTCAAAAGGAAAGACTTCTAGCTTGAAAACCTTTTCTCTGAGTCTGCCTAGCGTCCATTCAGTGTACAGGGAGAGAAAGTAGCTCCTTATGGAAGGTGGCACATGGATCACCTAATCTCCCCTGGCTGTTGTCAAGGGGTTACAAGGTAGTTACTGTATTCCTGTTCCTATGCTGCAGCTCAAGAACCAAGGACGGCCTGTCACATAAAAATAAAATTAGCGGCCTGATGACAGATGTCCTATTCCTGGAGAACCAGCTATTCCCATCTGCAGATGCTCTTGATCATAGAATCATAGAATAGTTAGGGCTGGAAAGCACCTTAAGATCATCTAGTTCCAACCCCCATGCAATAGGCAGGGACACTGCACTCTAGACCATGTCACCCCAGTTTCT
>NW_009919303.1:41831-42101 GCF_000696875.1 Nestor notabilis
GCACTGGGCTCCCCCCGCAGCTTTCTCTTCCCCAGGCTGAACAGCCCCAACTTTCTCAGCCTGTCTTCATACAGGAGGTGCTCCAGCCCCCTTATCGTCCTTGGGGCCCTCCTCTGGACTTGCTTCAACAGCTCCATGTGCTTTTTATGTTGAGGACACCAGAACTGGACACAGTACTCCAAGTGAGGTCTCACAAGAGCAGAGTAGAGGGGTAGGATCACCTCCTCTGACCTGCTGGACACACTTCGTTTGATGCAGCCCAGGATACGG
>NW_009919304.1:0-357 GCF_000696875.1 Nestor notabilis
TTTTTAATGGGGGGGCAAAGCCTCTAAATTGGTTTTTAGCAATTTTACCCTGAGGTCAAGAACATGCGCGCTTCAGGGATTCTCCCTTAATGAAGAGTAAAAAGCTTCCCCGCGTATCAGCGACAGCCGCGCCATCGGGCCGATTTTTGTTTCACACACGGAGCAGTAAAAGCGACATAACACCAGAAGTGCGCTTGGTCCCGACCTACGCAGTTCTCTACGGAGGAAGGTGAAGGCTACAAACTCTTTTCTCTTCCCAACCCAGCCAGAAAGAACTGAAAAGCTAAAAACTTTTCTTCCCGAACAACTAAATTACGGGGGTTGCCTCCAACCCTCCTTCCACTTGCCGTGGAAGTG
>NW_009919304.1:373-1346 GCF_000696875.1 Nestor notabilis
GGGGGGAAAGAATCACACGGGGGAAAAAATATGCCGGCTTTTTAAATATGATTTCCTTTATGAGCGAATTGTAACCGAAGGATTATTTAATGCAACGCATCTGTCGGGGGCGGGGGGGAAGTGTTGCTGCTGCAAGCGAGAGCCCAGAGCAGAAACTTTGCAGACGGTGGGATCTCGCCCGCGGAGCAGGAGCAGCAGCGGGATCAAGAGCGGGAATAGGAGCAGCTCTGCAACGCTGCGCAGCGAGAAAAGCAAGGGAGAAGCAAAGAAACCTGAGGGATTTTGTCGGGGATGTGAGAATTACTAATTTTTTCCCCTTAATTACCTCCAAAGAAGGGATGGCAACCTGGAGATTTAACAATATATTTGGTTTTAAATTGTGGGCGCTGGATTATTCACTTTAAAATCCCCTCATCAAATGCAGGTTGCTACTGTTATTGTTGAGGTTCGCAGAAATGCTGATGATAATCCGGAGACATCTTTCGCTTCCCTTTTTCCAAGCTCCTCTACATTTTTTCCCCTTCACAAATAAAGAATAAATAAACATCTGCTTTTTACCTCATGCAATTTATGCAACATTTCATCCGACTTGTTTTGGGTTTTGTTTTTCTTTTTTCGCCTGCCCTTTTTTGTTTTTTTCACTCGGGAATGTGAGTTGCCATCGCCATGGATATCAAAAGAAACTTGCCCAGATGTGTCAGAGAAAATAAAGACATCAGTTGCTTTTAAAATAGGACGCGAAAGCGGGCGAATTTTTGTTGTTGATTCCCTTTTTAAATATATATATATATAAGCCCCAAGACTGCAGCAGTTAAAAGCAAAGCTCCCCTTCATAAAGGGGAAACAGATGGGGGAGCGTAATAACAATTAAGTAAGTCGGACTTTGCGTGTGGACGACTGAGCCCTCGCCTCGTGGAACACAGACCTTCGGGCGGCCAAACTGTATAAAAAGTGCTGGAAAAGAGCCTGAAAT
>NW_009919305.1:0-26643 GCF_000696875.1 Nestor notabilis
CCTAACTATTCTATGATTCTGTGATTCTAATTGATTTACTGTGGTTCATCTTGCTTACATCCTTGAATATTCTGGTTCAAACAACACTATAGCACTTATTTTTAGTCTTCAATGGGTTTATATTGTTGTTCTTATTCATAAGTCTCCACAAGTCTCCACATAAAGCTAAGAATTACACCAGTGATTGATAATCTGAATTTTCAAATGCTGTCATGTATAAATGTCACTTTCAGGTCATTATTAATAAAGCATGTATCTATGTGGAAGTACACATGCCTGTCTCTGCTGCTGGCTTCTGTACATGCTCAATAATATCAAGTATGAAAGGACCTTAGATGGATATTTAACTTTATTATCTGTACTTGTTGACATGTTAATTGGTCTTAATGGATCTTGACAAATACTAAGTTAATAATAAGTGAGTGCAACAGATGGATTACAAAGGAGTGTAAAAACCTAAACCCAGATTTTCTCAGTAAAGACTCAAATCACTATATAGAAGGCGGTTCCTATTACAGCTCATTATTAGATCATGCTACTGTTTTTAAAACTACATTATTCTACTTTTCCTACTATATTTTGTTAATTTGAAGGTGAAAAGGACCATATATTTTGTATAAGGCCAGATACTTTTAAATGAACGGGATGGTATAAATCACACAAGGATCCTGTGAACATTTGGGTTTGAGTATATTTCTTGTGAATATCTGAGAAAGACAAGTTTGCACAAAAGCTTATTATGAGGTGTTAATTCAAGTCTTATATCCTTAAACTTTCTTGTTGCCAATCACCTGGAGCTGTGAAACTGCTACGATATTAAGAAGTAGGAGATACAACCCCAACATGTTGTATAGGCCTGTCTTTAAGGTGAAAGATGTGTTGATGGGCTTTAAATCCTGCTTTAAAGAGGATGATGTATTTTAATCTGGATGCAAGGGGAAGGGCAGAACTTCCCTGAATGACGGTTACTGATATTCTCCAATGTTATTAGTGATTACTTTTACTCATACACCCCTGTAAGAACATTTATATTGTTCTGCTTTCTTGGAACTGAAATACAATTTCCATTTAAAGGAAAATTTCTAAACAACAAAATACAGAAATAAACATTTTAATTCATATCGAACATCTTGTATAGCATATTGTTTACAGTGCAGTGCTAAATGCTGAATCACTTCACCAAGGCATCTTATCAGTTATTATGATTTGGGGTTGGAATTAAATGTCAGAAATCCATGTTTAGAGCTAATTAGGGATTTGACAGTGGTTGAAAACAGCCAGGCAATTCCACATTATCCTGCATGCTGGCCCACATCATGCATTTCTCATGCCATCAAAACTATTGCTGACTCCAAAGAGATCCTGTCTGCTTAAAACCTGGCCTGTCAGACTATCTCGGGCTGGGATTTTCACAGGACTGCATATGACTGGCGCACCCAGTTGTTATGCAAAAAGCATTAACTATGTTCTGCAACTCATTGTACAAGAAACCTGTGGCTTGGAAAAATATTTTGCCCCCTTTCCAAATATACCTGTCAGATCACAACTATATACTTCATTCAGATTCACTCAAGAGAGTTAGGAGGCAGAGAGATGAGCTCCATGAGCCCTGAAAGTAGGTGGGAATGGACATAAATTGTGGACTAGAAGCCCTGCTCATATCAGAAACCAATTGATGTGGTCTGCAACTGATGAGTGGCTCCAGCTTGATTAAAGCCTTTGAATCTGTTCTTGTTTCTGCTGACATTGGTACGTACTTAAAATATCAATATAAAAGGTCAGCATAGATTAAAGATAACAGAATATGTGCAGAGTGTTTGTTGATATGTCTGCAGAACTTTTAGAGTGCTTATCCAGTGTGCTAAATTAAACCTAGTGTATTTCTGATCCATTATCTTTTGTCTGACCAGAGGCTTCAGAAGTAGGTGAATGAAATGCACAAGCCCTCTTACATCATGACAGTGGCATAATCTCCATATGGAAAAAGGGAAAATCTTTCCTAAACCCTAAAAGCCAGTTAGATTCTACCTTGATGATTATCTGATGACCCAGATCTTACAATCTCAGCTTACACCATATGGATTCCAAGCAGATCCTTTGGCTTTAAGTTGCTCTTGGGCATCGTTACAGCATTGTGTCTGGGTTTTTTCAGCATCTTGGGTACATTTTCTGTTTCCTGGTCTCTAATGTAATATCTTCTGGAAGTAAGATCTGTAAATTCAGCTTCCCAAAGTAGCTAGAATTTGGTCCTGAGTGCGACATTCCTATACAATTCACAAATTCACAGTGTCTTTGTCCAGTGTCAGCTGCAAGCATGTTGACTTACAGTTTCCCTCCTGCACTGTGAGAGTGGTTACAACATAGACTCAACCTTAGCAAAAGCATTTTGAAGAGCTGTCACCTGAACACCAGTACACAAAAGGGATCTTTAAGGTGGTTGATTCTGAGCAGGATATTGATGAAGTTCAGTGATTTTTAACCTGGTGACCTCAAGAAATATTAAGAAACCTTAAGAATAAAGACAACAGATCAAAATTTAACACTGAATTATCTTCAAGTAGACACACAGAATCTTTATAAAACATGGATTTCTAGGATGTCATAATCCTAGCAGCGTCCTTCTCTATGTTTAGTTTGGAAAAAAATTGTAGGATTCTCACTTTTTTTTTTCTGCAAATGTGATGTTTTTAGAAATATAAATTCTAAACATTTTCCTCTTTTTCTACACTTATTGATATCTTTTTTAGTAGCAAGGATTCAGTAAATCTTTTTCTATCTATAGGTTTTATTATAAAAAAATTGAAATTAAAACTCTAACTGTACTGGAATATTTTTTTTTTTCTCTTTTCATGAACCAAAGTTTCAAAAAAATTCATTAAGTCTTATGTATGCATATACATTCTCTGCTCCATAGCTCACTGGCTTTGCAGCGTAAACACATTCAATCTCTGTTCTGACTTGAGCAGAATAATTACTCAAAGATATGCTTCCAAAAGTATGTGATTATACTGGACAGTCCTGGATGGTTTTGAGGTTGTTTGCATCTGTCTAGAGTCCAATGCATGCTGGAGAGATTTTCCTTGATTAGATTTTTGTTTGGTATGAGTAGGCAAAAATTTTCCCTTGGAGGGGCTGGGCGGGGGGGTGGAGTGGGGTGTTCTGGGGGTGGGGGACGGTTCAAAGTATTGAGAAAATAAAGCTGAAAGATCTCATTTTAAAGAAGTAACACTTCCTACTTCAAAGTGGCTGTTAATGAAAGGATTCATCTTTCTAATCCCACTAAGCATTCACATATACTGTTGTAAAACAAATTAGGTGAGTTTATGGTTGAATATCTAAACATCGTATGACACAAATCTGGAAACCAATTAATTGCCTAAATGATCCATTTTACACTTATATCAGTTTTCATATGAAAAAGTATACTTCACTGCATTTTTTCTAGATTTTATATTAACATTGTCATGGCAAGTAAGCGTTAGATTTTTGTATCTCTAGAAAGAGATCTAACAGATACATAAATGCTAACACACTTTTTAGAAGAAAAATATTAAATAGATTACTTTAACAGATATAGAATGTTGATTCAATTTTGAAGTTTTTAACCATGATTTATATTTTATATGTACACAGTAATCAATCACTTTTTTCTTAATAACTCATTATCTCCCTTTAAACTTCTCTCAGATGCAATAACCTGGTTTTATATTTTGCATTTGTATTTCTTTCCAACCTTAATTTTTTCTTTCATATTCTCTTCTTTCATATTCTTTCAGTTTCTCTAAATGAGGCCACCTATGAATCTACTGGCAGGTAGTGAAAAAATAAGTGTTTAACAAGTGAGGAAACTATTATAGCAGTCAGGAAAGGGAAATTACAGCATATGTAATAGGACAATCATTACTTCTATAAAATTCAGTATGAAATTGCTAATGTCTCTTGACAGTTCTTTAGTAATTAAGATTTCATCTTGATTGTCTTTCTGTTAACAGGAAATGATATGATGGTTAATATTGTTTAACGTTAAGTGAATGGAAAATCATAGTGTATAATCCTCCAGATAGTATTTGTTAGAGGCTTTAATTTTATACTCGATCCAATTTAGAAATATTTTTTTATTAGATTATGAATATCTTGTTAATATTACTTTCATATGAAAAATATATATGAACACACATTTATATACTTTTCTATCTTTTGCAAAACATATCAACTATGTAAATTAAGGCTAATTATGAGGAATAACTAAAGCTAAACTTTCAGACTAATTGACAATCCAGTGGAACTCAGTATGTATTAAAAACATTTTTAACAAAATTAAGTGCTCAAGAACATATTTATGAGACAAGTAGACAGTTATTTTATCGTTATTGTAGCTGAGGTAGCATTTCACATGAGATATAATCTAGGTAAGAAACATTAAGGCAATAATCAGGCTAAGCAGGTGTTTACTCAGAGGCTAAAGGCTGTCATGAAAATCAGTCTCCCACAGACCTAGAAAAGAAGGGTTTACAACTATTGGGTCCTGTCATAATGATGTATGGTGGAAATACATAGTCTTCTAGCTAGAAAATGAAACAGAAACTTACCACCACCCAGAAAACTATAGGGGACACATTAACAGAAATAATGCTAAAATATGAAAAAGAACTAACATCAGCAAAGAAAATAGATTCAATTTTATTTCATAAAGAACAATATAAGTAAGGGTATATTTTGGCAAGCATACTGTGCTTAGATATAAGCCAAGTAAGATAAATTTCTGAATGTCACGACTTAGAGACTTCTAGAAAGTTACTTGGTGTTAAAATCTGCTACAAATTCCTACTGTCTTCACAAAGGTCTAAAATCAGTTTCTTGATTTCTGTGTTTAAGTTCCTCAAGTGTAAAACAAGAGTAATAGCAATTTTCTGTCTCAAAGACTTTTCACAAGGATGAAATCATTAATTTTTCAGTTGCCATAAAATGGCAATGACACAAGCACATCCGTATAGTATGATAAAAAAAGTAAAATGTTAACAGATAATTTAAGAAAGGGAGAAGAACAAGTCAGTTACAAAACCTGAAAGCATTCCCAGAAGAAAATTATTATTATCTGGTTCAGTAACTTTATTCACAGGATTATTTAGTGATATTGTATCTGAGGCAACCCACCTGTCACTAATCACTCTGTTGAATGCTGGTTTATGTTCTGCTCAAGCACTTTTGAAAAATCACTGACATGTTCTATCTATGAATATCAGAGTATAAAAATGGATTAAAAACCCCAAACAAATGACAAGGAAAAAAAAAAAACAACCAAAAAACCCAACCAAACAAAAAGCCCCCCAAACAAAATGACAAAAAAACCCACCAAAAAAAAAAAAAGAAACAAAACGCCAACCCCACCCCCAACACTGATATTTTGCATTTCATTGCAAAGCTTTTAAGGGACTGTTCATAACTCTGTTCTAGGCACTGTGTTACACTAGTGTACTCATTCTCAGATAAGAAGTGGGAAGCAGTGGGTACTTGCAGGATGTAAGGTACATATGCATAACAATCAGTAGGATTACTATCAGAAACATACAGACTTTCACTATCAACCATTTAAAATCAATTTGAAGGCACTTGGAAAGCATTTTAAGGAGCAACTAGGCATCAATAAAATTTAATTAATTTGGTCTATGGATGCACATGTAAATTGAGTGTTAATTGTGCTAGCAATGCTTTTCCATTAAAAATTAAACTCATGATTAGTAATGAAGAAAAAACAAGCCAACATTGTTCTATAAACAAATCTCATTTTCTTTAATTGTGCTCCTACTTTAGATAACAATCATAGTTCTCCATTTTCTTTGTTAAATGTGAGCATCACTACAGCATGGGAAAGAGAGTTCGACTGTCAGTTGTTTTAAGGTATCACAGAAATATCATTCAAATTTTTGATGCAATGTTTTTGTTTAAATTGCCTTACCCTCCTTTGAGCAAGAATGAGAAGCTCTGTCAAGCAGACAACTTAATGTGCTAAAGAGAAAAATAAGTTTGTCAAACATATTTTTATAAATAAGTATTTAATAGTAATGTGGGGATCACTTGGGTAATCTAATTTATTTACCTGTAGGTCTGAGTATACACAGATGAAAATTAATATAAGTGTTGGTTCAGCCCGGGATGTAGGTATTTGAAGCTTCAGTTCCATTCCTGTTTCTTCCACAAACTCTGCTCCTGTAACTATGCTTTAAGAACAAATACAAATCAAGCGGACAGGAGAATGTGCTCAGTTCTTGGAATAAAATAAAGATTTTGGGAGTGAATGTTAGCACCTAGTACTTGTCAAACAGAAATGTGTCCACACAAGCTGGCTTGAGACTTCTACATTGTGAGTTTTAAAAGCAGGTCTTCTCTTTGTACAGCACTGTAGTATCTGCATGGTTCTGGATTTCGTTCCCAGGCAGGCAGCTAGGAGTTAGGAACTGGAGACCCTGAGTTTCATTAGCCAGATCCTCTGAATGATTTAGGCACCCATTCTCAGTTTTTCCACCAATAAAATGAGTGTCATTTCTTTATCTCACTATTTTAAAGATATAAACACTAAAAACTGCAAAGTACATGGAGGTAAGGTAGACATGGTTACCGCATGAATAGAGACCAATAGTGGTTTTGTCTTTGACTATTAAACGGACAATGGTAAAAAGAAACATTAAAAAGGTAGGAAAACCAAAAGAAACTAAACTAAGACACTCTGAGCATTCTGAATCCAAATAGTAACTTATCCGTTTGTTTGTATCAGTTTCATTGACAGAGCATCACTTAACTTGTGGAAAAGCTATTCTTAGTTTGCCTTATCCCTCCATATGAAGAAAAATGTTCGGACAAATCTGCTTTTGACCACAAATTTTTCATATTAATGACAAAGTAATGTCTTGATAGAATCTAAGCAGGTGACAGTGAAGAGTCTATCATATTCTAGGTTTGCAGAAGATCAGCCAAAATTGTTTAAGTAACAGTAAAAAGGGACTCAAATAAAAGTGTTAGGAGTAGCAGGACAGTATTTTACAGATAATCAATCAAACTATGAAGAGTATTTTGTAGCTTCCACACTGAGCTTTGAAATTCCTGATTGTGTGACTTCGTAACTGCATCTCTGTGTAGCACTCTCATTTCTCAGGAGCTTCTTTGGCAGTGTTGAGTAGAATAACAGGGAAAAAAAAATGAGATGTATCACAGCCTTCCTGTGGTCTTGTGTGCCTTCTGGGTATTCATATCAACATACTCTGACAGCTGGGAAACAGGGGTGTTCCACACTTACATGCTAAACTAGGCAAGTCCAGTTCAAATTCTTTACAGCCTCAGGGTGAAAAGTAAGAAAACTTTGTTAGAACCAGATTTTCAAAGGCAGAGAATTGATTTTTCTCTCTTGCTTTTGAAAAATCAGGAAAAAATGTATACTAGTGGTGATAAAGCCTCAATTATCTAAATCTCACTGCCATAAAAGATAAGTATGTGCTTAAATTATTAATTAGCTTCAGTCACCTAATACAAAACTTTTGCCACTCATATGTGAAACTTGGAATTTTGATAGCTGAGTGCACCTATCCTACCAAACGAAATTTGTGCTCCAGGGGTTTGCGGATTTCTTCTTTCTCCACATAATGTTAAGGCACACTTTCCTTCCAGCATCAGACTTCCTCCCCTGAAACACCTTGTGCCCCTTTGGTTGAAGTACTCTGTGCTGTCTGAGCTTAGGTTGTGACTTACATCTGTCTCCAGTGACTGAAACAATAATGTGAAGCAGTACAAGAGAGCAATGTTCTAATTGTATAGGCTAGTCAGTACTAATTCAGCATGGGTTAATTTGCTTTTCCCAACTGGCACATCCTAGTCATCCCAGCAACATCTTCAATGAATGCCAAGAAAATGACTGCACAAATTTAGTGGAATAAGTGGCAAAATTGTGTCATTTTGTATTTATGCATGCATTTTACTTGTAACAGTTATGTGTACTTCTCTGAAGCACATAGAGAACAATAAATTTGTGGGTCTAATAGCTTTTATACTTTAAAACATGACCAAAGTGCTTAAAGATAGTATAATGATTCTATCTTTCATCTAGAACACAACCCCAGGAAATTTGTGCATCTGACTGTGAGAAATGGCTTGAGTCTTTTCACTGCAGTTTGGAGGACAGAACTCACAAATTCCATATGAATTATTAGAAAACAGCACAGGAGGCAGTATCAAGAATAAAGTGAGCTACTTGAAATCCTAACAGTCAAGTCTGCACTGGTCATTTGTCTAATCCCAGAAACATCTGTCCACTAAAAGATCTTCAGTGCACAAAGATCTTCCAGTAAGACTGGCCTTTGTCTTACCTGCTAAGATGGGAAAGTACAGGCTTTTCATACTCCACATTGCCTTGCACCAAAGGTACAGAGCAGATCGTGCTTATTTCCCACTATTCTGTGATTCTGTGACTTACTGCTGTGGTCTGCCATTAGGTGGACAGAGAGGTTAAGAGTACCTTGTTTTTAATTTCCCTCTTGCACTCAGTTGCAAGCAGGGAAAAGAACATGTCTTTTGGAAGGCTGACTTAGTTAGCCATGGGGAGAGCAAGGACGGTATTTCAGAACAGACTGAAAAATAGTGGGATACTCTAAAGAATCAGGCTTGTAACTGCCCTTTCCTCCCATGTCAGCTAAAGTTTGCAAGCATGCTTTCAAGCAGCTTAAGTCTTCTCCTAATCTTGCAAGAAAAATTGAACTATTTGCTGATGCTTACATCTACAGTGGTTTCTGTCTCTCCTGTCCATCATTTGACCCAATCCTAAACCTCTTTGTGAACTTCAATTAAATGTTTAGCCACAGATTGGGGGATTTGTTGCATACAGGGTTTGGCCAGTGTACTAGCATGTTTTGAAGAACAATCATTTGAGATGACAAACTAGATAGAAACTTCTTTCTGTTGGACTTTCACCTAATCTGATAAGTTCCTATTTTCACTCACCACTTGTATAATCATTTGCACTCATAAAAATACATTCAAAACTGAGGACACAAATTGAATCTCCTTTTTCCTTTTGTGAGCCTTGTATTCATTAGCATTCAAACAGAATGGATTAAGAGTTGGGGGAAGAAGGTGAGGCTTATAATTGTGCTAAATAACAACAAAGACATGAGTAACTACAGTTTTAGCTTTGGGTTTTGAAGTTTTGGAGATTTAGGGTTTAGTTGTTTGGGGTTTTTTCTCTTAAATCTGTTAGTTACCTTTGGGTTGAAATATCATCACTCTGGGACCCTGCTGTCCTGCCTGGCGTTTGTTCATTTAAGGCAGATTTACAGCACAGGGAAAGGGTTGTGTTTGCACTGTCAGATAACTGTTAGTTCTCCTGCAACTTCTTCAGCTTGAGCAAGTTATTGCCAAAGTCAGTTGTATTGAATCCTATAGATCTGTGGGCAAGGCACAGTTTCTCTTTCCTGCACATCTTGTCTGCCTTGTATTATTTGAAAGTTCTCATAGCCGTATACAACTAAATTTATCAGAATGTTGTGAACAGATCTATCTCCTTGTCTCGGATGTTGAACAAGCAATTTTGTACAGGTTGCTTTACTTCTTCATGATTATTTTTATTTTCTATTAATTGTGAGAGCACATATTAAACTAGTAGTGATGAATAAATCTTCCAATTGCATTTCTAGAAAATGTCATTTTCAAAATGCTTTTTTAGTAGGAATTAAAATGCCTTTGTAAAATGCAAAGATCAGACCATACTGTGAAGCAAAAAAAAAAAACCAACAAAAAAAACCCAAACAAAAAAACCCCAAACCAAACAAAAAATCCTAAACCACACACACAAAAAAACAAAAGAAAAGTAAAAGGGAAGTAAAACCAAAAACAAAACCAAACAGTTTTCCTACTGAAATGGAGTTATTTTGTTAGAGATATGTACTATTCCATGCTTGTTTCCATCATAGTAGTAACTTTAGCGACTCTCAAGATAGTAGCATTCTGTTAGCAAAAGCTGTTTCCATAAAATCATTTCTTCAAACATTATGTTAATTTGATACCCTTAAATGTGAAAAAGACAAAATTTAAGTATTTATTCTGAGAAATAATTCCTTAGACTATGAAAAAATTCTTTCTTTCTTTTTATTATTCAACTGAGTTTTAAATTTCACAATAAACCAAAGTTATGATGCATAATGGATGTGAAGATGAGAAATTATTTTACTCTGGCAGACAAACAGAGCTTTTGATCTAAAAATGTTGATAAGGTAGTTTGATCAATGCTAAATAAATAATTTTCAAAAATAGCATCTATTAAAATTTCAAAATAAATCTAACAAATTGTAGTCTATTTATTGTCATACTGTAACATTTCACTAGCAATAGCATTATGACAGGCTAATATTACATAATATAGTGTGTTTTAACACATGTAAAATGACATATTCAGGTATAATGTGCCAATAGTTGTGTTCTGTAATACCCATTACTGCTACAAATTTATATAACAGAAAAATAATGACAAATCTATAGATTGAATGTACCCATTACTGCACTCTGAAAGAGAGCACCAGTATATAACTGATGATAAAACAGATGTTTTTGAAAATTCCTTTAATGGGAAATCTAAAAAATAATGATTTTTACTGATAATAAAATTCCTCATGAAAAATGAATGTATTTCAATACAGTGAGTGTTTAATTCAAAACAGAAATTCTAAGATTGAAACTGGCTGTGCTAGGAACTGTCATTAGCATGGGAATTTAATTTTTATGTCAGATTAATAAATACAATAAAAAACCAACCATGTGAGACAGTTGCCACAGCATCTTTTCAAACTCAGCTACTATGTTTGTTCAAGATATCAAGCAAAATCTCATTCTGTTAGAAACTGAACATACAGTAAGCAGGTCCCTGTTCTTGCTGTCTAAAATTACGTGTGGGAAAGACCAGGGAAGAGTTGAAAATGTTGAAATAACTTTCCTATATAGCAAAGTGGCAAGATCCAAAGCTTTATTCATTCTGAGCATCATATTGTATTAATTCTTATTTATTTTCACCTATGTTCATATTTTTATTTACTGTATAATAGACAATATATAAAGGCCCATCATGAGAAAGACATTTTTCGCCTTATCAACTTACAAGCTCATTGAGTTTCAGCAGTCATAATCCTTTCCTTGATAACTGCACAATATCAGTACTTGCTTGATGCTGTTTTGTGGGTGACAGCCCATGCTGGTAACTCGTCTCATCTGAGTTGTTTCTTACCTAGTTCTGTATTATAATGTGAGTTTGGATAGTGCTAAAATTTATAATAATTTCACACTGTCTTCTGAATTAGAAGGAAATATCACACCTTTATGAAATCTAGGTAGAGAAAAATGAGAGGGAGAAAAAGTTTCTGATGTTTGTTTTTCTCATGCTGCTTTGCATGTGTCAGGTTTCAGGCCTTGAATGCCTTTTGTTTTGACCATGTACTTTTTGTTCATTAAACTTCATGTTCTTATCTAACTTCCTAATCTCCTGTGGAGATTTGATAACCTTAGTATTTTTTTTCATGCTGCTTCTAGTGCCATGTTTAATGGGATAGACTACTAAACTGGCCACCTCTAAAATTATGGAATGTGTTAATCAGATGGGCAGATGACCTCAGGGAGTGCAGCGACCCTCAAGATCAAAGGTCAGATTTAAACAATACAACGAATATAAGCATGTTGTCATTTCAAACTGAAAACGAGTAAATAGATAAAGGATAACTTGAGAGTGACACACATTTCTTGAAGGTTTTATGTATGCAAATGGACTTCTACCATTAAATAGCAAGTGATGTATTTCCTATGCCTTGCGATATGAGGTCAGAGTTACAAGGGGAAGATTACTAGTGAGATACAAGATAACACAAGGCTTGGTTTCAGTTTTAGTATTTGATATAAAACAACCTGTTATTTCTGTGTCTTCATTTTCCTCTTTAGAAATATCACAGAAAACAATCCTTTGTAAAGCTATTCAAAAATCATGCATTGGTCATGCTACAGAAGAGCAATGTTGTGTTGCTACTAGTGGTGTTGTTGAATAGCTGTTTCATATATTACCTATTTAACTGGCAACATGACATCATATGATATAGTTAGGTTTGATATGGAATTTAATTTTTGCTTCTTAATTGTTAAAGTAAATTGATCTCTGTGGAGTTGTATTGTAGATGAAAAAAAAAAGGATCAGTCTTCAGCCTGATACAGCTGAGAAGAAAAATGACTTTGAATTTGTACTTCCATTACACTGACTGGCCAGATACTAAAACAGACTTTGGCATAATTTAAGACAGCTCTTAATTACACTGGCTGAATAAGCTGGGGACCTCTCACAGCACTGTATGATTTTTTCTGAACATAGCATGTGTTCTGCCCAGTGCTTTCTAACCCAACCTTCTACTAAGTCTAAGAAATAATTATCATAGAAATGTATTATGCCAAGGAAAATCATCTCTTGCCCTTCATGGAAGTTTTTTAGTCACAGCTACACAAAGCAGTTCAATGTGGAACAGGAGTACGAAGCTTAAGTGTGTCAAGTCAGTGAACCATCAAGCACACAGTGCTGTATCTCCCATAAAGCTTCTATTCAGTTGGATTTGTAGTGGACAATATAGACTGCAGTAGCGATGTTTTGGTCCAGTTATTTAGTATTATTTCCTATCTACAGTCATGAGTATTTCACAAGCAGTATAGAAACCCCTCATCTCTAAATAAACCAAGTATCAGAAGCATTTTATAAATTTGGTTTTCATAAGGTTACTGTTCTCATAGCCATGCTGATCAAAGACATCACTAGGTTAAGTTTTGTGCTGGATTGTAATATCTATTGTTATTATTAACATATCTGCTTAGATGTATTCTCAGTTTTTATATTCTTTCAAAGTTTGTTGTTTCTGTTTCAAACTTAAGAATTAGTCAGTCAGCATCCCTGCTGAATTCCTCCCCCAATTATGTGTTGACTGGTACAATAAAAAAATTTCTTTTCCCCAGAAGCCTAGTTTTGCCTTGGGAAATTCTGTCATGAATGCCTGCATGTTTTGCCACATGTTGGTGTATTGACATTAAAGGAGACAAAGCAGTGAGAAATAACTCATAAACCATCAATTCACCTTTATTACTTAGATAAAGCTCTAACTTGGTTGTTGCAGTGTGGCTGAGTAAAGAATGTAACTCAGTATAAAAACTAAAAAGGGTAAGGCTGGCTGAAATGCAGCACTTGATATTTTCAATGAATATTTAGCAATATTAATTAAAAAATAAATAAATAAAAGAACAACCTGCCTGCTTAAGGAAAAATGTTTCCTTACTATGTGTTCTGGTTACTATTGGTTTGTGGGTAATAACTGAGTTCTACTGACTATGGTCAATTGGGAATTGGAATGGAATGAAGTATTCCATTCTAAGGGCATACGTATTTATATTCTATGTTCACCAAAAAAAAAAAAAAAAAGCGAGATAGATAAATCTTTTATAACAATAATAAAAAGAAAAGAAACCATTTTGCATGAAAACATGTTTTAACTGTATTTGTAACACTCAGTAAATAAATTACAGGTTTTATATCATTCAGAAAGAGCTGCGAGTGATTTATTCAGTTATTAACTTAGCACGCTTGGAAGAATGAATTAAATACCAGTCCTTGTTGAAGGCTTTTGGATTATTCTGCCAGAATATACCACTTAAAAGTTTTGGCAGCTCAGTGTGTGTTGCATGATGAGCAGGAAGATTTTGGTGAAAGCTAAAGCAGATGAGTCTGTATCCTGACAGTTTACAGCATCTTATAAATTCCATAAAATGAAAATGAATTATGTATTATTGGGTTTACATAAGGTCGCCAGGTGAACTTCGACCCTTCTCTTTTCTCATTTGGCTCAATTATTAGATGAAATGACAGATCTGATCTCTTTTCAAATTGTATTAGAAGGGGCCTCTTTATTTTGCCCTCTAGCAGCAATTCTCTGACAGAACTAGGCAAGTGCATTAATTATGATTGATTTAGTGGGTCCATAAGGTGATTATTTCTCAAATTCTACTTCTGTGTGAAAACCTTTTGACCTTTCTTAGGCCACACAGCAAATGAAATCCATAAGAAGATTTAAGAGGGGACTGACCAGCACTGCAGTTTCCTTCTGCTGTTTGAACTCAAAACACTCTGGGATACCCAAGCAAATCCAGAGGATTGAATTACCAGGACATACTGTGGTTAAAATGTTTAACAATTTGATAACTCTTTCAAAGAAAATGGCATGAAATTGATCACAAGATCCCCCTTTTGGAGGGAGAAAGGCACAAAATCCATTTTTTGCATTGTAAATTAACCACTATGAAAAGATCGAGGTGACTCATAGTAAGACATTGCAGTGAGAGTGGAATCTCAGCCATATTCTTTTGATTACAAAATAACTTCAGAAATCAGTTTAGGGGTCTGCTTTTTCTTGGTGTGGCTATGCGTACTGTGGATTACATGTGTGTATGCTTATGTTTATACAAGCATAGTAAAGAATATGCACATGATGCATTTATTCCTAAGTAAGCTTGATGCTTTGTTTATAGGCTAATATAAATGCAAGTCCTGTTTCCAGATAAACCATTCTGATTTTGGCAAGCTTGGTTCTCTGGGAGGCCTGCAGTAATATACTGTACTGTACAAGTGCAATAATTCTAGATACAAATATTGTGTAATAATGCTTTTAGAACTCTGTTGTTATTAAGCAGTTGATCTGTGAACTAAGAATCTATAAGTAATCTATATTTACTGATCATATATTTTGCAGGATATTAATCAGGAGTACCGTTTGGGAGTTTTTTCATATGCTTTGTCAAGAGGGCTATTACTCAAGTAGATCTTTCCAGAACTGCTGAGCAAAAATCTTGAGACTCCAGTTAGTTCAAATGGGGTTTTGACAGTTGATTTTAAAATTTCTAAATGCAAAACTGAACTGAAAAATAATTTAAATAGAATTAGAAGGTAATTTCGGACAGATTTCAGTGCCATACAGGTAAGAAAACTGACTGCAGTTCAGCACACTACAATAAAATAATTTAGTACTACTAAAGGGCGATGAACTCAAGTAGTAGCAGGTCAGTTGCAATGTTCTGTGTTGTTTCAAAGACATTTTAATTCAGCTTCACATTGATTTACTTAAAAAAAAATCCAGTTTTGAGTTGCAAATCTGAGTAACTGGACATAAAGGTGTTATTGACAGAGAATTAATTAGGAAGATTATAAACTTCAAAAAATTTACTTCACGCTCATTTTAGGTTACTGTGATAACACTTCTAACTTTGTCCCTAAATGTAATGGGAGATAACTTTGAATTTTAAGACTTATGATTACACCTAGCAAAAACAATTTTGCTGGCATTTTGAATTAACACAAGCATGCCATTTTGTTAGAATATATATATGTTTCAAAGTAGTATTCAAGAAGTGCAGGAAAGACAGAGAAAATGTCTGATACTTTTTGATGTGAAATAATTTAGGATAGCCCTAGGAAACGCAGAAGATACATCCATGTCTCTGCTTGAGATAGGGTTATGTGAAACAAAAATCTCTGCTTTGAATTGGGCAGAAAAAGAACACGACCTGGCTCTTACAACCCAGGAAGCATCCCTGCTGTTTAATACATGCATTCATACACATACAATAAACATGGAAACCATGAAACAATTATTTTTCTAGGAAGCTGCTCAAAGCAGCATCTGTGATACTGGTCACAGACAGTGCGAGACATACTCTAGTCAGATCTGCTAGTGACATCATGGCATGGCAACAAAAACGTTCAGCAGTATTCAGCTCCCTGTGCAATGTTACACCAGAGTATCGCCTTGCTTCTTTTGGTAGCTGTTTTCCCAGATGTATGTTGCTGCTAATCAGCACTTATTTCCAAGACCCTTTATCACTAGTAAATTGTACAGGGAACCTCACCAGGTATTTTGTATTTTCTACTTTACTAGCATAAATGAGAACACTACTAAATATTTCATTAACATCCTTTGCAATGGGCACAAAATATTTAAATGATAAAGTGCATGGTGAACAATTATTTGGGAGAAAAGTACCTGTTGAACATTTGTTACGGAGTTTTCTGAGGGACTCCTTACTGTCTGAATTACACTTCAGCCAGACAAACTCCCATGCTGTAGCATGTGCAGAAGCAAGAAAAGCACAGGAGCTGTCTTCATCTTATGTATCAGCTGTTCTCCCAGATCTCTGCAGGAGATCTTAGCACAAATCCTGTCACATTGAATGCTTTGGTTAGTTTATCACTGGGCTTTACCAGTAACCTTGGTAAAGGCATAACACCTGTATAAGTCAATGTTTGAGCCTCTTTTTTTCTAATGATATTACTGGTACTGAATTTCAGGATAAAATTTACACTTGCTCTCAAAGATTTGCTGGCATAGGCACTCCAGCTCTGACACAATATTTCTGATGTTTAGACCTTGGTCTTGTATTAAAACTTTGGTAAAAGCTATAATGACCAATTTTTGATGCAGGAAAAGTATAGCATGTCTAATGAAAATAGACTGATAACTGAAGTTATGCTAATGAAATAAAGTACCATAGCATGGACTGATATTCAAAATGTTGGCTTAAAGCTGCATTGTATGTCCTAGCATTGTACAGGAAGCTATAGCGATGTCTTATCAGTGCAGCTACTTTTTGGTTTATAAGTAAGTGAACTTCAACAGATTGAAGTAGTGAGATGTGACAGTGGGTCTTGTCAATCATTTTGCTTAATTTTGAGTGTGTTCATGCACTCTAATCCTTCAAGTAAAAGATTCTTCAATATACATAAGTATTTCTAATTATTCTCAACTGTTGATGAACTTCATCGCTTTTCAGAAAGAATATGACTAGTAGGAGATATTTTCAAACCCTAGACAAGATTTGGCACTAATATGGAAAATAGTTCTGTATTCTTTTTTTTTCATTATTTACTAAAAATCTTTTAAGACATCAGTAGTTTGAAAGCTGAACCATCTATCAAATCTGACCCTGAGGCCCCTAAATTCCTTTAAAGTTTGTCTTAAAAAATTTTTTTTACGTCATTCTGGGTTGTATACCTTTGTGAGAAGTATACTGTAGAGTATAATAAAGAGGTGGTTCATTCCCAGCACTGGTAATTCAGACATTCAAGTGCAACTGCTAGAATCTTTCAGAAGAACAGCTTTTACTGTATTAGAACATAAATCTACACTTTTTCTAAATTATACAAAATCAAACCCAGAGTCATTCTAGTTTGGTTTTTGTTGTTTTTTTTTTTTTTTTTTTATAATATGGTAACTAGTTCAGCTGCATCTATTCCTTGCTGTAGATAGAGCTGTGATGATCAGACATGTAAGCTTGCTTATTGATCTTTCATTAAATAAGAGGTTTCAGTCACTGTAGTTACCATCTTTACAGATTTATGAACAACACTAATACTTTTCTTCTTGATCTGGACCCTGTTCTGCTGTTAGATTACAAATGCTCACAAATAAGGATTCTATAGAAAGAAGATATCTAGTCAGTTGTTTAGACACTGGAAATTTCCCATAGGATATTTATGACTATTATATTCCCTAAAACATAAAGAAAATAGAAAAATGGGGAAGTCTGCTCCCACATTGCAGACACTATATGTATAGCCATTGTGAAATTACATGATGTTTCCAGGCATTGGTTACTAGTGGATTTTGCAGAATTCAGAGAGAGAACATAGCACTGGGCTTACCACATTTGTGTCATAGTGCATTATTTTTGTAGTCTGAAAGTTTTAAAAAGTACACAGACTTTACCAGTAAATTCTACAAGGATGTGATATGAACATTTTCCAGATATGTTCATATTAATTTTAGAATAATATAGTATGTTTGATTCTTCTCCTGACAGGTTTTTGCTGCTATGGTTGCTTTATGTTATACATATTGTATGTTAAGACATTGTAATAATATCTATATAGTCAGAATTTGAATATTGCATCTCAGGACACAAGTGGTGGTAGCTTCATATAGCACGTCCTACTTGTAACCAGATGTCTGTCTGAGGTTACAGTCCTGCAGGAGTGCTTAAACTCTGAGATGTCCCATGACCTTCCATTGCATCCACTTGGCAAGATTGTGAGTGTTCAGTATAGTAGCTAAAGTTACTTTTTTCCTGTAACTTTATGCTTGTCATTCTTCAGTATGTAAACAGACACTAATGTTTGATGTATGGATAGAAGAGTACTTATGTGGGTTTTATGCAATATTAAGCTGTCCAGGTAGACAACCTCAAGAATTGTTTATATGGATTCTGCATAGTTCAGTATTCATTTGTCATAAATCAGCTTAGATTTCTTTTTAAGAAATAGATGCTAATAGTTCTAGAGCTTGATTATGTCAGACTAAGGACCCTAAAAGCCTTGGTTTTACAATTTATAACTCCTTTACAAATAGCAATGTTGTTCATGATAATGAGTATTTTTTGTTTGTGGGCAACTTGATCTTGGATCTGAGCTGAGACCATTGTTCTCAATACATCTAAGAGCTGAAGCAAATTGGAAACGATGTTCAAAGGTTACATTTTAACCTTTGTTCCTTGTGCTTTGTTTAGAGATAACTTTCTGCTCACAAAGCTCTCTTCATTTGGCTTGAATCTGAAAAGAAAATGTATTACATTTTAATACTGACACAAACAAATGAGTTGGTTTTAGTTTCTGTCATCCACAAACTGCTATGTTTATAATACCACAAGTATATTAATGGACAGATTTAATGACATATATATTATTTCTGTCAGGATCCTCTAAATTACTTTTGCTACCACAAGGCACAAAATGATGATGTATTTCAGTGAACAAAGGAAGGTAGGTTACACTTCCAATGCCCATAAATTCTTTGTTTTAAAAACATCAAGGCCTTAGATACAGTACAGTGTTTTTCAAGAGATTTGCTAGTAAAAATTAACCAGTGGGGTGGAAGAAGGTTTCCTGATGTGTCTACCTGTATCACATTTCCCCAGCCTATTTTCTTCCATTCTAAAGATGCCTTTGCCTGACCTTCTGCTCTATCTCAGTTTCTTAGTTCTTGTGGATGCTGGCACAGCTAACGTGCTAGCATGAAAAACATGCTAAACTGTGAAATATCATTATGTTTTGGACCTAGAATCACCTTACCATAATCTTGGAAATGTTTTTGTGTTAAGTGATTTTTTTTCCCTATTTTTTTAATGTACTTTCTTCTTTAAAATGTTTATTATTGAAGTTTGTGATCCATATTTTAACTGATTTCCATTTTCACTTCTGATAGGAGGATAGGCTACTATCCTCCTATGACTGTTTTTTGTTTTGTTTATTTCTGGATGAGTTTTGAAGAATGGGAGTGGTTTGAGGATCGAGGTAAAATAGAGGATCATTTTTGTATTTATTATGCTAGCTCTTTGAGATTTGATCATTTCAGCATTTCAGTATTAGTTCATAACAATCTTGCCACCCAAAAGCCAAGAGCATTGTTAGAGATTGACAGTAATTTCAGAGGCTGTAAATCATGAGAAGTTTTTAATCTACTTTTTAGAGTTTCGCCCTGAATGCCTATGTAAAAAGTATGTAGTGTTACCAAATCAAGCTTTCAGCAACTACGAAGGAGTGGTTACTCTTTACTATGCTGTCTCTGGGAAGAAAACAGTATGCAGTCATGAAATTAATATGTAAAGAGAGAGCCAACTTAAAGTTACAAGGACAGCTTAGTATTGCACAGCTAATAAGTATTTAAAAGCAAATACTTGGCATTTTGAAAGTCTATTTTAGCATAGTTTTAAAACAGAAGTTGCTTTTTAAACTGTATCTTGGAAGTTTATCTACCCCTATATTTCTTCCTCTGATGTTGTCATGAGCAGGATTCAAATCTTCTCTCCCTAGCAAAGATCTCTCCTTTGTGAATCCACAGGAAGCAGATGGAAGCAATAAACAGTTTATTTAGATTTAGTTAAAACCAAAGGTACCCTTTACAGCAGCCATGTAACATTTTGTAATCACAGGAAATGGAAATTTTTGATCCTCCTTTCTCTAGAGATGCAGAAAGAAAAAAAATTGTGTAACTGGTAATTGTCTACTTACTGCTGTACTCTGTTGTGTCATTGTTACCTGTAAAGGTTTGTTTTGTTTAGTTTAGCTTTTTAAGTCATAGATTGGTGCAAAGACGTTCTGCTTTTTTTAAGAATGAAGTATGTTTCAGTGATACTGTGCTGTGTTTACTGTCAGAAATTTTGAAAGGTGATTTGGAAAGAGAATGAGCCCACATAATTTATCAAGTGAGATATTATTATTTTCTTGAGGGAATACCACAGAATGGAGATGCTCCACTCAAGGGGAAAAAAAAAAATATTAAAAACTTCCAGGCATCCTATATGCATGCTTTTTCCATCAGATACACACATAAAATCAAATCTCTAGCTTCTTAAGGATGTCTTTACTACAGTCTTTTAACAAAGATTTGGGATATTTGACCTTCTCAGAAGACTTTGGTTTCTTTTCTTAGACCTTACTGCAAGCAAGAGAATCCTGAAAAGAAAACAGGTCTGTTGTGAATGCATTGCAAATAGTTTTATCTTTCTATTTTGAGCATTACATCAAGCAGAGTGATCTTAGACCCTGGTCTGTCAATCCCTTTAATTATTCTCACCAGAATTTTCTAATCTAACTTCAGAGCCTTTTGGAGAAGAGAGGGACATCAGATGTCTTGTATTGTCTTGGTTTTATTTGTTTTGGTTGAAATTAAATATTTAGCATTTTTATTTTTTGTTGTTGTTTTGGTATGGGTAGAATGTATTGGTTGTATTTTCAGCTTGATTCTTTTTAATTTACAGCAAAAACAAGTAGAATTTAGTTTAGCCTTCTGTTTGTAATTTGTTAATCTAAGTAAATAAAACTGCAAATAGTAAATAACAGTTAGCTGAAGATTACAGACTGTGTGCAAATGAAATATATTTGTCAAAGTGTTTTAAAAATTTAAATAATCAGACAATTTGTAAAAACAACAAAAAATTTACAGATGGGGGGTGAGGGTGGTGTGTGCTAAATTATTTTCTTCAGGCTATTTACTAATGTTTGTTCATGATATAATCTAGTGTTTCAGACCAGATGCCATTCTTCAGAAAATTAGAGATATGAGAAAGATTATTTGGATTTAAGTTGTACAATGTGGTGGCAATTACAATTGATTAGATGATTAAAAATCAAAAAGAAACCTTTGAATCTAAACAAACAAATAATGCAACTCTTTAAGTGAAAGGGTGTTGAACTGTTCCCACAGTGTTGACTGACTCTAGAGAATAATTTGCCTCACAGATTCAGTAATTTCACATGGATCGTCTTTACTCTCTCCTGATACATTTTCCTTGTTTAGAAGTGTAGTAATCTTAATAACAGAGTAGAAACACCACAGTAATGTAATGCAAAAAGGGACTTGGGCAAAGAATCTGGGCAGTTTTATTTTTGATAAAGAAATACAAATCCAAAGCTAGATTCTGAGAAGGCGGAGGGAAAAGTAGGAAAAGGGGGGGGAGGGGGGAGAGAATGTAAAAAGCCTGCACCACAGATGCTCAAGTGTTCATTACCCAAATCTTTGCAGGAAGCAATTGAATAGAATTACCTACAAAGAGAATGTGGCATTTTAACATTATACAATCATGTTCCTCATGGCAGGTGACATCTATCTCCTTGACGGAGACTGTATCTCAAAAATACATTCACCGAGCTGTCTATAAATTCAAATAAACCCTGCAATTTAATTTTCAACATATCCATATGTTTGAGAATCAAGCTTTCAGCAGATGAGTACAGTTTGTGTTGATACTACTGTACCCAGTGAATAAGGAGGAAACAATGCAGTGCCACTGCAGCTATAGCCAGGTTTAGCAGGGGTCTACAGGAGAGAAAAGATTCATCCCAGTGTTCTGGGTCTAATTCAAGATTCAGTGAATAGAATTTCCCAGAAGTTCATCCTTTCTTGTTTGGTCAAACGCAACCTTTTTTGTGGTTTAGGGGAACTATGTCATTACTTATTTAGAAACACAAAGAACCAAATGTGTCATTGTGTTCCATGGAAATGCAGCCAAGAATCTTTTAAGATAAAATAAAACCTTTAATTCTTTAAGAAGAATAATTCAGTAGAATGCACATTCATTTAACTTCTTAAATATATATTTTCAGAATATCTGATCATTTCTATTATGTACAAGAGAGAACACCTGAGATGGCTGCTCTAACAAAAAGAAAAACACAGTCATCATTTTTCGGTTTTCAAAGAGGCAGTTCCAAAATAAGTCTAATTCCTTTGTGCATGTCTGATTGTATTTTTGCTAATGAAAAATGTTATTTTCTAATCAGCTAGATGAGCACTGAAGGAACAGCTTGAAATAATGATCAAACAAGTAAAGATTTTAACTGAGGATCCGTTTGCTTTTTTCAAATGTGACAGATACTGTAGATTGAGAAATGTAGTCTTATAATGGTAAGTCTTTCCACACAGAGAGTGTGTTGGGATCAGCCATAAAATTCCTAATAGCTTAAAGCATTTGAAAATGTTTCTGATAGTAATCACTAGCAGAGCTACAGACTATTTATTGGGGTATCAAGTGCTCAGTGGTTCCATTCCAAGTTTTTTGTGTAACCCATGGCTCTGTGTTAGTAGTTTGAAATTTTGGATTGAAGCGTACCAGAACAAAAGCTGTTAAGTTGCTAACTATTAGGTCTAGATTGGGCCTGACACTACATACCTAAACAAGGAAAAAACTCACCTTACACATCTTTCTCTACCAAGATTTTAGTGTTGGGAGGACATGTGAGTTCAAATCACTTCACCCCGTTGTGTGCGCTTTCCAAGACAGATAAAAGTAGGCAGAGTTTTGAGTACATTCTGTGACTAAAAAGGGAGCAAGGAACATCCTCTATAAGGTGAGGTGTGCTGACCTTATTAGGTCTCAGACTTCATTCAGATTCTGTCAAACTGGGCAGTCAGGAACCTATATGACACAGGTTACAAAAGTAGTTTTGGTGACATATTTAGCTTTTATAGAACTGGCAAAGTATTGTCTCATATTCTGCCACTGGCATTTAAGGTGTCTGTCTTCATTTGAATACTTTAACCTTTTAAAGGCCAGAACTGGGATGTGCCAGACTTCCAAAACAATGTACATTTGTAACACATAGAGTGAATTTGGGTACTAAAATGAGTAGAAGTCAGTATTCGGGTTCTCCAGCTCTTTTTGCCAGGGAGATCATAACTATCTCCCATCAGACCCTTAGTGGTTTGTTATGCAATAGGTAAGAAGATACTGATTTTTAATGTCTTGGACCATATTATACTACTTACATGTCCTTCAGTAACAAACTTTCTGAGCTATCCAAAAGTGACAAAAGTTACTGATAACTATTAAGACTGTAACAGTCAATATGTTCAATAAATTTTCCCTGTCAGGTATTTATTTGGTCACTTCTCTTTTTACTAGAGAAGAATTTTGTGTAGAATATTTTGGTACATCTAACATTAAGAAGTTAGACTTTATACAGCTAGTTAAATTACTAAAATACATATTTAGATGAGCTGTTGTTAAGATATGTGTTTTCATATCATCTTCATACTCTTATTGTGAGGCCTTCAGATTCGAACCCTGGGCACTGATATTTTTCAAGATAATAGAACTATGTTGACTTATCCTGACAAGCACATGGACCCTGAATTTGCAGAAGTTTCTACATAAAAGTTCAGTAAACTTTTTGCTGATGCTTGGTAGAAGAACTTTGTTACAGAACTACACATGTTATTTTATCTATCTTATTCACATCTAAGACAGAAGCTTCTTAGATTGATTTTATTTTTTTAAGGTGCTAAATTATTTTGAAGAAATTAATTAATTATAGTCCTTGAAAACAGGCCTGTAATGTGCAGTTACATTCTAATCAGCTGCAATTTTCTAATCTTTAAATTTTCATCAGGCAGGATCATCCATATGTATAGAAATTTTCTTAAGTCTTCTAATCACAGAAGACTTAAGGAAATTGTTGTTTGGTTTTTTGTGGGTTTTTTGGGTTTGTTTTTTTTTTCAAAAATATAACTAAAAGACAAGGGATCAAACGTTTTTTTAAAAAATGCAGTTGTGTAGCTTTGAAAATTTATTGCACAGCTGGGGGCATGTAAAGAACTTAATTAACAAGCTCCAGCCTTAGCATTCTCTTTCTTTAAAGGAAAAAAAAAAATCAGTTAAGGTTTGTCCAATTAAATTTTAGGAGAGTTTGTTGATAAAAAAAAAAGTTTAAAAAAAAAGCTGTGATTGTGAGCTTACAGTTTAAAAAGAGAAGCTCCAGAATAATGAAAACTTGCAAGCTGATTAATTCAGTGGAAAGCTGTTCTGTGCATAGTTTCCACAAACTCATAAGCACTTGGGCATTTTTAGCCCAAATTTAATTATAGCCTTTGATAATCAGGCTTCACTCAAAAGAAATCCCCTTCTTCCCATAATACTTGATGATGTAATGCTCTATTATAACTCAGAACTCTTCCCTCAGCACCAAAAACAAGCTGTCTTCATGTCAATGGAAAAAAAAAGATGACCTCTCCTCTCTGAGTTTTATATTTCATGTTCTGCAAACTGATACAGATCATGCAAGTCTGTGTTGGTTTTGGGGTTCTTTTTGTTACGGTGTGGATTTTTTGGTTGGGTTTGGTGGGGTTTTGGTTTTTCTGGTTTTGTGGGGTTTTTTTTCTTTTTTTTTATTTTCTACTGGCTGAAAACAGCTAATAAAGGCTCAGTTCAAAGCCGTCTATTTCTTAGTGGGGGGGAAAAGATGTTATTCTGACATCATTACTCTGAATGAGCAGCTTGTGGTTCATACAGTATACGCTCCCCTGGAATGACAAATTTTCTGCCTTTTTCTTGGGGGGAATGTTCAGGCAAAAGGAAAAAATGCATAAGAGAAGCAAAGAAAATTCATTTGTATACGCTGGCCCCCCTACTGTGGAATTTTCAATTATATATATCTAATTATGGCTGTCAGTTGATGAATTGAGAAAAGACATTTTTTGTCCCCCCTCCTTTTTTTTGTCTCTTCGTCATCTCTTCTGTTAGAATGATTATAGCACACTTACACAACTAATTGCCTTACTGCTTATTAGTGATACAATTATGCAGGCCAGACTCCTTGTGTGAACAACCATCTGCAGAGAAAAAAAAAGTGACACTATTCAAAACTATCCATAATTTAACCAATGTTATTCCAATGCACTGAGCTCAGACAATTGTTGGGCCTTCATATTTCATACCCACCCTGGAAAAAAGAGGGTTGTGGGTTTTTTTCTTTTTTTCCCTCTCTTTCTCTCTTTTTCTCTGTGTGCTGATTCACCTCTTTAGACCCACTGTGAATTGGAAAGAAAGGAAGAGAAAAAAAGTGCTTCATATGTCAACAAAAAGAAGGGAAGTGAAGCATGGCTAATGCCCATTCCTCCTGTGGGCAATTTTTCTTCAAATTTTATACTAATAGGCATTTTTTTCTGCTTTAGAAACCGTTGAGAAAGTGCAGATGTTCTGACCACAGAAATCTGTGTATGTACATTTGTTGGCTTTTAAATGGTTTTAAAGCAACTGATGTACAACAGAGAGCAGAGTAGAAAGTTTGCAATGCATGTAATTGGTTCTTAGGAGGATGTGAAATGAATGTCTTTATTTCACAGCTCCCAGAGTGGTAGGTGTTGGAAACCAAACAGGTGAAAATGCAGGAGTCAAAACAAAGCTTTGTGTGTTGCTGATTAAGCTAATGGGGAATATTTAAATGTCTAAAAGATACTACCTTTAAGTAGTAGCTTAGAGATGTCAAAATGGCTGCTGGGAAAGGGGGGTGGAGAAGAGCTTTATTTTTGTCATTTACCTTAGTTTCTCTGTATAGTTGTATGTGTCAAGTCTGAAATGTCAGACTACTCTTACTGTATTTTCAGAGTAAGTAGGAAGAACGTAAGTAGGAAGAACGTAAGTTGTTGTGGAAACCAGAATTTCTTTCTTTTTTTTTTTTTTTTTTTTACGTCAGAATGAGAATACAGAAACATACTTAGGAGGAAAGAGGGAAACTTTGGTGTCTGTTCCTCTCATCATGTGTTGCAAAAAGCGTGTAACTCTTTTGGCTTATTGGAATGCAGTCTGACTGTAAAATAAAGAATGAAGACATTTACAATCAGTCTTGGAAACACAGTTACAGTTATCTTGGAGATAGAGTTAAAATGCACAGTCTTTACAGGCTTTTATCAGTGTCTATGTCAAGGAAAAGCCATCGGATGGCTTGAAAGAAGAAATTTGCCATTCCCTCATCATTCTTCCCACTCTTTTTATTGCTTTTTGTCAACCTTACTTCAAATATAGTGTGAAGTATACATGCTTTTGATTGTACTTCTAGAACTTTTGGCTCTGTTGGTGAGTGTTCTGATATAAACCTGGAATTTGACCTTGGGATCTTGAAAGACTTAGAGTTTAGAAATGTAGTTCTTCATCCAGTTTCATTCAGAGTAAGTCTAGTGTCATTTATCTGTAACAATTTTAATGCAGTGCCCTGTTATTGTGAACATGCCTATTAGAACAAGAATGAGCTCTATTTGTCTTCAAATAGGATTCCTG